>NW_022060067.1:73868-147140 GCF_007399415.2 Gopherus evgoodei | reverse complement strand
GTAGGGAGATGGTAAAGTGGGGCCCAGCAATGGAGAAATGGGTTAGAGGCAATTGGGGGAGGGGCACTGAGGACGAGGGGAGGGAGGAGGATGTCGGGGGCAGGGTGCTAAGGGCGGGGGAGAAAGAGGTCAGGGGCAGGGCTCTGAGGATGGGGAGAGGAGGAGGGGATTGGGGCGGGCTCATCGGACGGGGAGGTGGGATGGGTGGGGGGAGGGGCCCCACAGACAGAGGGAGTCACCGGGGGGAGAATGGGGAAATGGGGGGCCCAGGGACGGGGCAGGTGCGGGGGGCTGAGGTGGGTGTCAGTGAGGGAGCCTCACTGCTAGCGCAGACTCGGCAGTTTGTTGGATGAGAGACACTGTCCCAAAGCAGGACTAATGCTTAGACCTGGTGATCAGTGATTTCAGATCTGTTGGTCTGCAGCAAGACCCTACAGTGAGTCTTAATCGGCTCTGTTATTACACAGGGAAGAACAAAAGGGTCAAATGGTGCCTGGAACCCTTAAGAAGAATCCACCCCACATAGTACAACACTTGTCGCTACCGGCTCTCAGCTCCATTGAGAATGTTTTGGGGTCACTCCTTGCATTTATCATCCTAAGAGTCTCAGAGGATCATAATTAGCTGGTGCTCCAGTGGCACAGCTGGTTTGCACACAGTATTTATAGGGCAGTGCTGAGAGGAGCTATGCAGAGGTTGTGAGTTTAAACCTCACCTGGAGCACTGGTTTTCATTAACCAAGTGGTGTCACCCCCTCATTTGGCCCTGTGGAATGTAGAATTCCAGCTCTCGGACACTGAGGAGAGGAGGAGTCGAAAATGCCCCCTTCACTTATTACCTCCTCTCCAGAGCACAGGTCAGAATCTACAATCCTTTCTCCCCCACCAGCCCCTGTGCCAGGATCCCTCAAGCAGAGCCTAGAGTCCTGCCCATGGCATCTGTACTATTGACAAAGACTAAGTGACAGGGACAAAGCACTCAAATCCCGCCTGGTGCAGGGAGCTAGGTTTGCTCTTCAAATTCTGTCATTCGTACATTTCCAGGTCTGGGAATGTCCCACAACAGCATTTAATGGGAAGCTGCCTGCAGAGCACTTACACTGCACAGAGCTCCTGTGGACGAGGGGTGGGAATTAGTAACATTTTGAGGATCGTTTGGGAAATGAGCCTTTGCTGACAAGGTTTGTTTCTGTACATATTTCACCTTCAGGGGTTATGTTGAGGGATCTTTAGTATATTTGTGAGGTTAATAACTATCTCCTCAACTTTATTTACTCAACTTAAAACTTGGTGTCACTTGATTTTTGCATCTCCCTGTGAAAATACAACTGATATGTGTGGCTTTCTAGAGGGGGTCATGATGTTAAAGTTGGGGAATTCAATCTCTCTGCTTCTGGGGGGAGTGTTGATTTTTTACAGCTGCCTCACTGCCAGGCACACTGGGCTGTTAGCTGCACCCACTGTCCTTTCCAGGGGCCCCTGCTGAATCCTGGGGGGCTGCACTGCCGTGCTGGGGTGACTGCGCAGGGGGTGAAGCTGCTGGGGAGCAATGTAGAGCAGGTGCAGGAAGGAGATAGGTCACTATTCACATTCTGAACTGCACAATTTTCCAAATTTGGGAATAAATTCATAGATTCATAGACTAAAGGTCAGAAGGGTCCATTATGATCATCTAGTCTGACCTCCTGCACAACGCAGGCCACAGAATCTCACCCACCCACTCCTGTAACAAACCCTTGACCTATGTCTGAGTTACTGAAGTCCTCAAATCGTGGCTTAAAGACCTCAAGGTGCAGGGAATCCTCCAGCAAGTGACCCCGTGCCCCACGCTGCAGTGTAAGTCGAATGTCTGAGAACAATTCTAAGGGGAAGGTGAATGCAGAGCAGTGACACTGGAGATGCCCAGACCTCCAATGGGGGGCAGCGTGGAAATTTATAATGGGAAGATCATTTGCAAAATTAGTTGTCACTGACAAGATTTGTCTCTGTTCCTATTTCACGCTGTGGTGTTAGTTAGAAGAATCAGTACAGATTTTTTTACTATATTAATTAAACAATTAATTTTATGTAACCAAGCCAAAAACTTAGTGTCACTTATTTTTTCTCTGTCCTAGGAAGAATGAATTGAATTTTGTGACTTTCTGGAAAGTGCAGCGAGATTAAATGTGGGGAATTCAGTCTCTGTGTTTGTGAGCTGATGTTTTCCTCTCACAGGTCAGTGCCTGCCTTGAAATACCAAGAGGAATCTAAGGGCTGGTGTACGCTGGGCACTGAACTGGCAGAGCGACGTCTCTCAGGGTGTGACCCCCCGAAAAACCCATAGAGTTAAGGTGACCTCAGCCCTGGTTAGATAGTGCTAAAGAAAAGAAAGAACTGTTCTGTCAATGTAGCTATTACAGGGATGGGAAAACCCCTCCAGTCACTGTCTGCTCCAGAGTGCTATAGCAGTGCCACAGCAGTGTTTTAAGTGAAACTAGATCTGGCTCCAGTTCACACTGTGGATGCTCAGGCACTAGGACTACAATAATAACAACAACAACAGGCCAGTGCTTGCATAGTTGGCAGGATTTGAACCTCTGCAGGAAGACCCCAATTGATTTCTAATCGGACGCCTTAACCACTTGGCCACAACTACTTAACATGCAATTGTTTCACTATATGATGATTCTGTTCTCACTGAATTGTCACTTCAGATTGTTTGCTCAGACCAGCTTCCCCAGCACACTCATGGCTGCGCATCAGTGTAAGTGTGTCCTTGGCTGAACAGCAAGAATTCCTGCCCATTTCCCTTCCGGCTGCAGCAGGATGAGAGTGTGTTTGTGTGAACGACATTGCTGTAGATTGTTGTTCATTCCCCACTCTGACAATTCAGACAGTCCCTTTCCTAGTCAAATCTCCAGCACATCGTTCCAATAGCCGGGGGCAGGATTTCTCTGCGGCACTGAAATATTTCAGGGGGTTGGTGTGTGAGCTCAGCCTTGCATTTCACCCTTGGTGTTTCCTGGACTAACAACAGCAGCAGAAAGAAAGAGCCGAGCCAATAGCTCCCTGGCAGGGATGCAGGTGCCACGTCCCCTCTGTCTGCCCATCGCCACTGCAGGAGAGAAGGGTTCACTGGAATCGAATGCCCTGGCTCAGACCAGTGACACAGGGATATTTTGCTGTTCACTGATCTGTGCAAAGGAAATTGTGTCTCTGTGTGAAATTGAGGTGGGAAATGAAACGTCCACATGGTGGCCCAATGCCCTAAGGAACGTGGGTGAAGGACTCAGGCTGGGAAATGATTTAACAGGGGTTTGTTTCAATTTATTGCCCTGATTAAAAACTATGGCTAAAATGCAGCCACGTTGTTAGTACTTGTACCTGTGTAGGGACAGCCCAGTGGGTGCCAAGTCCATTGCCTTCACCAGGGGCAGGCAATTATTTTATCAAGATACAAATTTCTTGGTCAAGGTCTAGAATCCAGAGAAAACAACTCACTGATGATAAGACGTATATAAAAGAATTGCAGTCACTGTGGACGTAACTGTGATGTGTCGTGTTTCACTTTTTATATCTGGCGCCACCTCCTTTCCCTTTGGCCTTGTAGTTGACCAAGGATAAAACTAAACATCTCAGATACCAGAGAGTGTTTATGTCCATCCCTGTGAGCTACAGAGGGGTTTGATGTTGCTGCTTTGAATCCTCCATCTCTGCCGTGATAAGGAACAATTCAGGCTGTCACTGAATGGAAGGAGGGAGATCATTGACAGGGAGAGGGACCCCTCCTCTTTAAGGTGTTTTACTACCTGGCACAGTAGCGTAGCTAAGGAGGAGCAGGGGTAGCGGCCGCTCCCCCCTGAGCACATTTTCCAGAAGTGGGGCCCTTCCATGCAGCCAGGACTGGGCTCTGGACTCGAAGTCCGGAGCTGGGTTTTGTGTGTGGCCGCAGGCTGGCTCTGGGCTCCCCACTGCCCTCCCGCATCCCCAACCCTGCTCGCTCACTCTGGGACTGCAGGCAGTGTCAGCTGGTTGGCGGGCTCCCCGGGGAGGAGGAGGCTCCTGCCTGCTCGCAGCTGCCCAGCTCCCTAAGCCGGGGTGGGCTGTGCCAGGAAGGGAAGGGGTGGCAGCACAGCCCCCCCAAGTGTAGCTGGGGGGGCTAAGGATCAGCCACCCCATTGGCCCCCAGCACCCCATGCACAGTGAGGTGGCTGCGCGGTGGGAAGGGTGGCTCTGAAGCCCCGCTGGTGCCGCAGAGGAGGTGGAGAAGGAAGGAAAAGGGGGGGGATGTTTTTTTCTCGTGGTGTCTCTTCAGCGGAGGGCGCTGAGGGAGCAGCAGAACCAGGAGGCAAAGGAGCGACTTTGGGTTATTGCCCCCTGCCCCCCCAGGGCTGTGAAACTGTGTTTAGTGCAGCTTGTGAAGGAAGGAGGGTAAATGTGCTTTAAGGTGCCAGTTATGTCTCCTCAGTCTCACTGCTGAGTAGCAGCAGACCCAGTGCTCAGAATTAAGCAGTGTCCTTAGGGCTACTGGACTCTATACTAGTTTTCAAGTGCCTGCTAAGTGCTTCAGCCATGCCTCCTTCTCACTCAGCTACATCCTGAATAGTGGTGACTGGGAACGGGGTGTGTGTAGCAGATGCCGATCTGAGGTGAATAGTCTCTTGGCCAGATTCTGCTGGGTTTATGGTGCTTTGTGCCATGGACTGGAGCAAAGTGGCTGGTGAATAACCATGGTCTATTCCAAACCAAGCCCTTCTGTCAAGCTCAGAGTTTCACAATCCTTAGAGCACCTTCCACTTATAAAGTGTCTCTGACAGAGGCTCTTCCCTTCAACACTGTGACACACTCTGATCCCTGGCTTAGACCTTCTTATTGAGAAACAGCCCCCATAATGTCATGTCCCCTCTGTGTTATTTCTAGTGTAGACTAGAGAGTGTTAATCAGTGTATTTCCCATCTCTCCTGAGCCCAGGTCACTCTGAATCACTCACACTGCTGAATGGAGAGAGCCGGTGGGATGGGAGAGCTGAGATTTCCCTCTGTGGTGCGTGGGGCAGAGGGCTGGATGAGCAGTGGGGTATGAGAGGTGCCAGCATGGTGAGCAGCTCCAGTATGGAGTCGCTGAGAAGGGCCCAGGGTGCAGGAAATGAGACTCCTCTGACTCGCTGTGACAACTCCACAGCTGAGACTGCCCAGGCAGGAATTGCTGAGGATGTTGGTGTGGTTTGTTCAGGTGATTCATTTCCAAATCTCACAAACATTCTCTGTTCAGTAGGAAAATACACATTAAGAGCTGGGCTCTATCCCTGCAGGGAGCAGGTGGATCAGACCGGTGAATGGGGCAGGTCACTGTGCTTGGAGAGTGGAGATTTATTACAGTGGCAGCTGAGGGACAGTCTGTGATGATTTGAGGGACCTGCCAGACTCCAACGTCATTTGCAAACAACTGGGATGTGGACGTGCCAGCAATGCAACTGTCTCTGCTCATTATGGGCAAGGATCCGGGCAGATCTGGCTGGACGACATGAACTGCTCTGGGAATGAATCTGATCTCTGGGAGTGTCCTTCCGGGGGCTGAGGCCAGCACAAATACAGGCACAAAGAAGGAGCGGGAGTTCTCTGCTGATGTCTGTTCTGGGAATGCTCTTGCGAGCCGGGTTACCAGGGGATTTAACGGAGGGGGCAGAAGTTTCAGGAGATTGCTGAGAATGATCCTCTGCCTGACTGTCTCTGCCTCCCTTTCTCTTGTGTAGCTACCTACCAGAGCTCCCATTAGAAAGTCCTCAGATCTCACCCAGAGGTATTGGAGATAGTGCAAGATTTCCCTGATGTATGAATGCTGCATCTCAGGTATCTGAAGGAGACTGTATCCTGGACACCAGTGACAGAGAAGGATTTAGGGTCCTAGTGAAGAAATAACGGAACATGAACTCCCAGTGTCGGCTGTGGCAACACAGGCTAATGCCAACCTTGGATGTACAAACAGGGGAGCAGTGAGTAGGAGGGGGGACTAAATCGTACTGTTGTATATGACACTGGTGAGACACAAACTGGAATCCTGTGTCCAGTTCTGATGTCCACAGAAACTGGAAAGGGAGCAGAGCTGAGCCACAACAGTGATCTGATGGCTAGAATAAAAGCCTTCCGGTGAGAGATTTAAGCATGGATCTAACAACCCCTCCAGTCAATTTTGTGCCTGTATTTGGGGAAAAGCCAGATGGTGAAGTCGTATCGTATGATGCTGCTCTTTACATTCCACTAGTATCTCTGGAGGGTGTGAAACAGCAGCAACTAACATTATAGACTGTAAAATCAGCAGGTCCAGATCACTTGAATCCAAGAGTTTGAAAAGAGCTGGCAGAGAAGCTCACTGGACTGTAAAGGTTGATTCTCAATAAGCCTTGGAACTCTGAGGAAGTTTCAGAAAACTGGAAGAAAACTAACGTTGTGCCAGTATTTGAAAAGAGCAAATAGAAGGTTCAAGGTAATTATAGGCTGATCAGTCTCACATCAATCTCTGGTAAGATAGTGGAGCGACTAAGGAACTCCATTAATAAAAAATTAAAGGAAGGTAATATAATTAATGCCAGTCACCACTGAGAATACAATTAGAATACTCAAAAATTATTCATGGAAAATAGATCCTGTCCAGTGTGGCTGATAAAGGGATTAGTGTTGATGTAAGACTTAGATTTTTGTAAGATGTTTGACGTGGTAGCGCACAAAATTTGGTGAGAAAACTAGAGCGATGCAAACTGAACATGGCACACATTAAATGGATTAAAAGCTGGGTAAGTGATGGGTTTCCAAATAGAGTTGTAAACAGGGGATTGGCACCAAGCGGTGTGTTTCTAAAGGTGTTTATAGAAATATAAAATAACGTACAGACCAGTAGTGTTCCTAATGGCACGGGTGTGCCTGCTTCTCCTGGCACCTTTTTTCCAGCTGAGGACATAAGTTAGAAAGACTCAACCTGATCTCACCTTCAATTTTCAGCCGTTCAGCCAGCTCAGAGTGCAGGCAGGGAGCACCTAGGGATTGTGTGCAGGCAGGATGGAGCTCAGGGTGCAGGCAGGGAGTACCCAGGGGCTGTGTGTGGGCAGGATGGAGCTCAGGGTGCAGGCAGGGAGTACCCAGGGGCTGTGGGCAGGCAGGGAGGAGGGTGGCTAGAGGCTACTCCAGAGATATACAGAAGCCTCATGCTGCCCACAGTCCTTGCACCTAGGGCGACGTGAGGGACGATGAGCTGCTAGGACACCAAACAGATCCATGTTTATGGGGGATGTGACAGGCTACTTCCATGAGCACAAAGCAGCAAACCCTGCAATGGCCCCAGCTCCCCATGATGCAGAGGGCGAGCGCTGGCAGGAGAAGGCAGGGCACACAGGGCTGGCTCGGAGCGCTCTTTAGTTTGCCAGCGTGAACAGCGGGGAGATGGCAGGCAGCTGGCAAAGCGGAGCCCAGGGGCGGCTGTTAGGATGTGGATTTTCACACCTCTCTGGAAAGGCCTAGACTTTAACAATGTAGGTAAATGATTCTCATGTAGCTAGTCACAGAGGTAGGAAAGAGAATCACAATCACTGTTTGCCGGTGTAAGGGCTTCGCTTACTGGGACAGTCTGAGGCCCTGCTCTTTGGCTACGCCACAGGGGCAGGCATAGGCTGGGAAGCGAATGATCACGTCCTCACCAGTCACACTGAAGTAAGGTGCTACTGGGCTGTTGGGAATACAGTCCTGTCCTGACAATGCCCATTAGGCCACTGGGGCCCTGTAGGCCAACTGAAAAAGGGATGGATATTCCCTCTCATAAGTGCACATTCCTCACATTCACTCAGAAGCCAAATACCCCATTTAATCACCTTACAGAAATGTCTGCATCTGCTGGCAGCGAGGCAACTGGGTAGGTTGCTGGCAGAGCTGAGCATCACCTTTCTGCCAGCCATTTTTAGAGAAGAACCCCATCCTAGAGTCACCTCTCCCTCCTTCAGCACATCCACATCTGTGGTTCTGAGTGGCAGTAGGATGATTAGGGGGTAAATCTGGGGCTGGAAGGGGGGTAAGGTCGGCCTGTAAGGAGTAACCAGGTGGGGCAGACCCAGGGGGAGGCTGTGGGCTGCTGGTTGGTGGTTGAGATCAGAGCTCTAGATCAAAGCTGTACAGCGACCTGACACCCAGGACTGACGTAGTGACTCGATGAACCCCAAACCCTTGTTGCTAAGGGCATTGAGGAGTCTCTGTCCCTTAATAACTTCTGGGAGCTCCCCAGCAGGCTGTGGTCATCGGCCGCCTCCTGCCTCCCAGGTTAGACTCTTGGTGCTGTGAAAGCTGCCCCCTCGCTTTCAGGCCCAGTGTAAGAAGAAGGAGGCCTGGTGCTGGCAGGAGAGGGTTTGGATTAATCGAGCTCTGTGTTATGGGCATAGAAGGGGGAAGGGAGGGGGATTTTATGCTCCCCCAGGGATGCCACTGAAGCCTCCTTGTGGGCTCCTCAAGGTCTGCTGGGAACTATGATGTCCCCCTCTTGCCACCTCAAAGTCTCCCTCTTGGACACAGTGGGTTCACCTGCTGGCTGGAAGAGTGTGGGGACTGCGCCACAAAAGCCCACCTCTGAGCAGCCATGTCAGGGACTCGGGCTTAATCCAAGTGCAGAATCTTCAGTTGTGTATGTTTCACTCCTTTCCCACTTCTGTCCAAGTGGCAAGTGAGAAACGGATGAGACACGCCTGCCCGAAGACGCCTCCCTCCCACTTCCCTGGAGGCCGTGCAAAGCCCTTGGCCTACCTCATGCCTTGTCAGGAAAGCACGGCCATGCTGTCCAAGCCTGAGTCACATCCGCAGCCTGGCCCGCCACAGCTGATGGAGTGCAGAGCTATGCAAGTCAATGGCAGGTCGAGTCAGGAGCCTCAGCTCTTTCCCCTGACAGCCACACACGCTGCCTAGCACCTGGAGAGCCTCCCTCGTGTTCTCTTGCAGCAGCTGCCTGCCGGTGTGGGTGGGAAAAGAGGACCAAGAAGCACTGCAGCCAGGACAGGAGGCCTCACCATGCCCAGGCAGCCAGAGAGCTCCCTGGCAGGCTGACACCTCAGCCACCTCTTGCCTCATGGTCTAGGCTCTTGGTGCTCTGCTGGTCACAGCCTGGCTTGAAGGCCAGAGGGAAAAGGAACAAGCCCATGCAGAGCAGAAGATGGCTTTGACCCATTAACTGCAGGATTACGGACCTAGCATGCTTCCACTGCACCACTCTGCTGGCTTTGTACCTGCAGCAGCCAGCACCCAGCCTCCAGCATCCACACTAGTGCCTTGTGAGCACTAGTGCTGGCAGGCAGATGTGCAGGCCTCTAGGCAGCAGCCTTGGTCAGCACAAATATGTGTCTCTGTGGTGCAACGGGTCAGTGGATTCTACTATTCATTGAGAGAATTGTGGTTCAAACCTAGCCAGGGACAGTAGCTGAATTTCTCCATTTTTCCTGGCTGCCTTCCCCTCTGTCCCAGGACTGTCAGTCACGTTCACACTCGCTGCTTGCTCAGCCCAGCACTTATTCTCAAAGCTCTGCCAAAGCACCTCAGTCCTGCCCCTCCATGACCCTTCCAGGCAGAAGAGGGCCAAAAGAATTCCCTTCTTGGGGCTAATTCCATCCCTTGCCACAGGGCTGTTTCAGCCTCCCGTGAGAAGGGAATGATGGTGCTTGTAAGAGCAAGTGTCTTAACTCATTCTCCCAGTTTTCAATCAAACTCTGCAGATCCTCAGCTGCTCGAAACTTGTGTCATTGAAGTCAGTGGAGCTATACCGATTTACACCAGCTGAGGATATGGCCCATACCTTTTAAAGCTGTATCCCCACCTAACCCTAGGGAGCCGAGCATAGGTAGTGTTGTCTAGTGGCCAGAAAAGAGGCCAGGGAGCCAGGAGCCCAGACAAGTCCCTGTTGCTCTCTGCGTCTCAGGTTTTCCACCTTTGCAGTGTCACCTTCCCCTTGGGTGAAACCTGCTACAGAAGAGCACAGTGATCCTTGCTTTCGTTCAGCTTCCCTCTCCCCCCTACTCATCTTGCCACCACACTCCCTCCATGTCGCCACCCCCGACACGGAGACCCCTTCACCACTGACGGGATGGACGGGCGAGACCATCTCGAGAAAGCTGCTCCTGTTGCTCTGCAGGCACGGCAGGACCCCAGGCCTTGGAGAGGTTAAGCAGAGGGGCAGGCAGCTGAGTTCTTCCTTTTCACTTCCCACTTGACTCAAGTATCTGCATCACATTTGTGACATAACCAAGCGGCCCAGGGAGTCCAGGGCCAGGTTCTCTGAGCCCAGGCTCATCGGTGTAAACTGGGAAGAGAAGAGGAAAAGAGGGGGAAGAAGGGAGAGGAGGAGTTTTATTGCCAAAGCAGGTTCCAGCGACATGACTAGCAGTGACCAAGGCCAGGTCTGTGCTACGGGACTAGAGCGGCACAGTAGAGACCCAGCCGACAGCCACAGAAGGGGTTTTAATGTCACTGTAGGAACCCCATCCCAAAGTGACAGCAGCCAGGCTGATGGAAGCATCTTCTGTCGATACCGCCGTGTCTATAGCAGGGGGGAGAGTGGCACAGCTACATCGGGGGGTGGGTTTTTCACAGCCCTGAGCCCTGTAGTTATGTCAGCCTAGACCAGGCCCGAGCCAGGTGGAACACAAAGCCAAGAGCTCAGGTAAGTCTCTGACCGAGCTGGGGAAGGGCTACAGAACAAGCTAGATACAAGGGGGAGAGGTGCTCAGAAGCAGAGGACTGCTGAGATCTGGACACTGCTTTGACAAGTTCAGAAGATCTCTCACTCCTGACGTTGGATTTTTTCAGCTCTCACACCTGTCCCAATCACAAATCACATTTCAGTATTGAATGTTTCCGTTGCTCTTCTTGTGCAGTGATGGGGACTGTCCTCCATTCTTACTGTGAAAATCACAGCAGCAAGATGGAGTCTGGAGTCACATGGGCAAATCACATGTCCATGCATGACTCAGTTTGCAGGCCAGCACCATTGTTTACATGTAAGTTTGAATGTTCCCAGGAAAACTCAGATGTGGATTGGCATCTCCCAAAGTCCAGTGTCAGTGAAGCGTTTCTTGATTGGGCACTTCCTGAGAACAGTCCTTTCCCAAGAAGCTGTCCAAAAGCATCACTGAAGCTACCTGGAATCAAATCCATTTGAGATACAAGTACATAGCCCATCTGCATAACTTCAAATACAAAAATGGTACACACATACAGCTAGTATAACTATAACCAGCAAATCATAACCTTGTCATAGACATCTCACATGCCAACCTTTGCACAATATTTGCTGCACATATATAACAGTGGTGGCAGCAATGATCTCTGTGGTCCCATTTATATTAATAACGTCAGAGAAGGCTATAGAGAAATGGGAGGGAGGCATCTTTGAGCCGGTGTGTCTCTTCCATTTCTCCCTTGCCACTTGGGCCAAGGTGGGAAGGGAGCGAAATGTCCCTGGCTGAAGGTTTTGCGCTCAGCCTTGAAGATTAAGCCCAACCCCCCGGCATGGCTAGGTAGGGGTTGTCCTGGGCTCTGGGGGGGGAGGGCTCAGCTGGGAGAAGGGGCAGACAGGGATTTTGTATCTGATAGATAAGGGCTTTGTCAGTGGGAAGCTGTAGGTCACATACTGGGGGTGATAGTGGGGATTGAGGTGGAGCAGCACCAGCAGAGGAGCAACGGGTGGGGGTTTCACTTGCTAAAAATGAACCTGCCAAACTGATCCCTCTGCTGGAGCAAAAGCCTCTCATTTATCTCCTCAACTCCCCTCCATGAAAATCTCCACCCCTCCCCTGGTGCTGAGAGAGCCCCTCACTCCCGTGGAGATTTGTAATTGTTCTGACTCTTCCTTGGCCTTGTCCAAACAGTTTTCCCAGAAAAATGAACAAGGACATTTCAAATGAGAAAAACAAACCAAACCAGAGAAACCCTCACCACACACAGTTTGGGTCTGAATTTTTCTACTGAAATTTGGAGACAATAAAACTCATCCCTTTGTTGGCCAGAAACCAAAGCTAGACCTCCTCCGCTGTGGCTGTGACTTCTGTTACCAAACCGCAAATGCGCTGACTCCTCATGTGAGACATTTCTCTGCACAATACTGCTGCTATTCCAGTTATTGACTCCAGGAAACATTTTCCTTAGCCTGGTTCCATGTGTCACTGGTTTCTCTAGCAAAGGCCAGTCCCTGCCCTGTGGCCTAGGCATCCTCACTCATATCAAGTTTCAAGTTGAGAATCATTTCCCATTCCTGCTCTGTGGGAGGGGAGACTTTTAAACACGCTCTCTGTGCGACTGCACATGGCTAAGTAAAGAGAACAAACCCCAAATCTTCCCTGCACTGTGGGAGCCAGGTTTGCTGTGGGAATTCTGTAGTTCAGATGACTTCAAGCTTGGGCATTTGGATTCTTTACCAATTTCTCTGGCATTGGGGCACTTTTGTGCTCACAGGTCTGATAGCTGAGAGGTTAAGGCGTTGGAGTTGAAATCTAATAGGGTTCCCATGTGCAGGTTCATATCCTGCTCACAGCGAGGCCTGTGTTTTAGCCAGTCTATCACCCGGGCAATACCTCTCTACACCCCTCTGAGACACTCTCAATTCTTTCCCCACCCCAAGGAAATCCTGTTCTGCTCCTTTCATAGAGATCCCTGGGACACCACCTCACACTGTGTCCCAGGGGTCAGGCAAACTCTCAGCACCTGAAGCCTCTGCCACTCGCCTAGTGCCCCATAGATCAGCCATAGTCCTGGTTCTGCTCCTCTCTCTAGAGTGCGAAAGAAGCCAAGTCAGTGACTCCATGGGAGCTACAGGGCTACAGAAACAAAAGGTGCTCAGCTTTTCAGTGAGGTGCTGGAGGGGCGAGGGGGAAGAGGTGGGAGAGGGAGAGGAATGGGACAGGAAGGTGCAGGGTGGGAAGAGAAGGGACAGGGATGGTAGCTTGGGGCAAGAGGTGGAGTAGGGGCAGGGCCTGTGGAGAAAAGGGGGGGATTTGTTCCGGGCTGGCCCTGAAGTATTGCAGGGGAGACAGAGGGAGATCCGCACTCATCAGGTCTCTTCTCTCCCCCAAGGTGAGCCAGACACTGCTCTCTCCTGGCTCTCACTCTAGCATCTGGACACCAAGGAGCCATTTCCCCACAGGAATTGCATTGAGTGCCCCTGTGGTGCTGGGGGGTGGGGCTGGCGCTGCTGCTGGCTGTGGGGCTGGCAGGGGGGTTGATGTCTGCACAGACTCTCAGCTGCCAGGCGGGAGTAGGCACTTGGGACCTTACCAGACTGCCTCAATGAAGATGGGGGGTTGACAGACCAATACAGATGCTCCCCAGAGCATGAAGCAGCATCCGCCCATGCAGCCAGGCAACGAGCATTCCCACAGCCTGGAGCCAAGGGGGAGGTGGCAGCTGCTGTTTCAGCTCCCCAGAGACAGGCCCTGTCAGCCAACAAACACTTCTTACTCACCACAGCTAAGGGCATCGGGTTCCTCCAGTGGGGATGCAGAGCAGCCGTTCTTTTTCCTGGTCACACTCCTCTGTGATGTGAAAATCGAGGAGGAGAGGCAGAAGCCCCACTTCCCTCTTGAAATGACACTCAGCGGGGGAAGCCAGGACAACAGGGTGGGGAGGCAAGTGGTGGCCAGACTCTCAGAGCCAGGGTCTAGTCTAGCTCAGAGTTCAACTCAACTTCCTCCCCGCTCCACTGGCCCCAAGTCCCTTTCTGCCACCAGGTCAACCCGGGAACTCAGGCAGGAACAGGGTGAGGAAGCGAGCAAAGCAGGCCAAAGTGAGCCTTATCATCATGTGCTGCTCCCAATGATCTCCTTTTTGTGGGCACTGCTACAAAAACATCCCAGATAGAGAAGCAACAGACCAAAATATTGCTACAGAACTGCCAAAGTAGGTCAGTTGGGTGAGTATTTGACTGAAAATCTAAAGGTACCTGGTTCAGTTCTGGGCCTTGGTAGGTACTTTCATCCCTCGATGTGCAGAAGCAGCTTGTTTTCTGGGAGCACAGCAGTGCTGGCAAGCATGGCTGCCCTAGAGGATTCAGGGGTCCTGTGGCAAAGCAATTTCAGGGGCCCCTTTCATAAAAAAAAGTTGTGATACTATAGAGTACTATATTTTCATGGGGTCCCTGCAGGCCCTTGGGCAAATTGCCCCACTTGCCACCTCTGGGCAGCCTTGAAGGTGAGTCCCTGATCTTGGGCTCTGTAGTAGAAAAACATAGAATGGGCTTCTGACCTTTAACAATGAGAGCTGTCTTTCCCAACATGGCAGGAAGAGAGTGAGGCAGGGTGACCCTCAGGAATGGTGCCAGAGGGCTGCTAGGCAGGGATTGGGGATGCAAACTCCTCTGCGCAGGTGAGCAATGGCAGTACTAGGGAAGGAGCATCTGTGAAAATGGCCATGTGGAAGGTGGCAGGGATTTAGGGACCCAGGAGGAGGGTGCTTGATGTTCAGTGCCTTGGAGCAGCTGGACTTGGACATGGTGGGTGTTCAGGAAATGCACATTAACAACTCTAGGGTAGCTCAATAGGCAGAGGGTGATTGGAGGAAGGGCCTCCTGGCTGGGGAAGAACGATGGGGTTGGAGTCTTGTTTTTCACATTCGCGGTGTGAGTACAGAAAGTGCTGGAGCTCTGATGAGGGAGGGCATTACTGCTAGACTTTGTGCTCTGCGGCACTGGTTACTGCTATATTAGTGTGTATGGTCCCCTGTTATAAACGAATAATTAAGAGTTAATGGAACAGAAGTACTTCATATCACTTTTGCCTGTAAAGGGTTAACAAGATCAGTGAGCCTGGCTGTCACCTGACCAGAGGACCAATCAGGGGACAGGAGACTTTCAAATCTTGAGGGAGGGAAGTTTTTGTGTGTGCTGTTAGTTTTTGGTTCTTGTTCTCTCTGGGTTCTGAGAGTGACCAGACGTGCAAGCAGGTTTCTCTCCAATCTCTCTGATACAGTCTCTTATATGTCCAGAATAGTAAGTACTAGGTAGATAAGGCAAATTAGGCTTATGTTTATTTTCTTTATTTGCAAATGTGTATTTGGCTGGAAGGAGTTCAAATTTGCATTTTGCTGAAAGGATTTTAATTTGTACTTGTATACTTAGGCTGGGAGGGTATTCCCAGTGTCTATAGCTGAAAGACCCTGTAACATATTCCATCTTAAATTTACAAAGATAATTTTTACTGTTTTTTTCTTTCTTTAATTAAAAGCTTTTCTTGTTTAAGAACCTGATTTTTTTTTATTTTGGTGAGACCCCAGGGAACTGTGTCTGGATCCACCAGGGAATTGGTGGGGAGAAAGGAGGGAAGGGGGAGAGGAAGGTTAATTTTCTCTCTGTGTTAGGATTACTTTCTCAGGGAGAGTCTGGGAGGGGGAAAGAGAAGGAGGGGGGAAGGTGAATTTTCCTCTTTGTTTTAAGATTCAAGGAGTTTGAATCACAGTGATCTTCCACAGTAACCCAGGGAGGGGAAGCCTGGGAGAGGCAACAGTGAGGGAAAGGATTTACTTTCCTTGTGTTAAGATCCAGAGGGACTGGGTCTTGGGGGTCCCCGGGCAAGGTTTTGGGAGGACCAGAGTGTACCAGGCACTGGAATTCCTGGTTGGTGGCAGCACTACAAGTACTAAGCTGGTAATTGAGCTTAGAGGAATTCATGCTGGTACCCCATCTTTTGGACGCTAAGGTTCAGAGTGGGGGATTATACCATGATATGGTGTGCGGCATGTGGGATAGATAGATAAGATAGAATCCAAAAGCCAGTGAGGTTTTTATTTCTCTCCCTGCTAGCTATCTGCAGGCAGACTGAGGTTTGGGTTTAGAAGCAAAAGTCAGTAGGATTTTTTCTTTCTCTTTCCCTGCTAGCTGTGTGTAAAGCAGGCTAGAGGAGATTGTTTTAAAAGCAAAGGTCTGCCAGTTTTTTTTGGTCTCTCCCTTCTGAGTACTCTGAAGGCAAAGGCCTTAGGGTTTAACAAGGATCTTTGTTAAACAAAGGGACTCCAGTTGTGAGTTACCATACACCAGCAAAACACATTAGCAAATGAATGGTTTTTTTTTCTTTCTAACTCTGTCAGGAATAACTAGGTAGAAGGAGTTAAAAGAAAGACTCTGTTGCTAAGCAACCCGACGAAGGCAACAGAAAAGCAGCATTTCAGACAGTAAACACCAGAGGGCGCCCCAACACAAGAAAGCAGAAACCATGACTACCAAGGACACCCTGAAACAGGAACGGGCAAAACTGGAGGCAGAGGGACAAATCAAAGACGCAGACCACAAGCGAGACATGGAAAAGAAACTACAAGAACTAGAAATAAAACAAAAAGAGATGGAGCTGAGAGAAAGAGAGGCTGCCCACAGGAGAGAGCTGGAGATAAAAGAGAAAGAGTTGGAACTCCAGAGGGAGGCCCACCGGCAGGCCCTGGAATTAGAACAGGCTAAGCCGAAGGACACAGCCATCCTACCAACCCTTCGCCAGTTATTGTTCCACATCCCAAGAAATTTCCCACCTACAAGGCAGGTGATGACACTGAGGCCTTCCTAGAAAATTTTGAAAAGACCTGCCATGGGTACAGCATCTCTGAAGACCAGTACATGATAGAGCTGAGGCCACTGCTCAGTGGACCCTAGCAGAGGTGGCGGCTGAAATGCCTAAGGAGAACATGAATGATTATAAACTTTTTCAAACCAAGGCCAGAATCAGAATGGGGCTAAACTGAGCATGCCCGTCGGAGGTTCAGAGCCCTAAGGTGGAAACCAGATGTGTCATTCACCCGACACACCTACCACATTGGAAAGAATTGTAATGCCTGGGTATCAGGAGCCAATGTTAAATCTCTGGACGACATGCACCTCCTAATACAATTGGAGCAGTTCTGAGAGTGTGTTCCTGAGGAAATAGAAAGGTACATCCTAGATGGGAAGCCCTAAACTGTAACTGAGGTGGGGGAGATTGGAGCCAGATGAGTGGAAGTGGCAGAAGAGAAAAGAGCGACTATCAAGGGGAACGAATATCACAGGGGTCACACCTACAATAAACCCTATACCCGAGGATAACCCAAGACCCCACTTGCAAGCCCAGGAAAGCCGCTGACTCCCTATTCTCTCACCTCACCAATCTCCAGTAACCCACCTCGGCCCAGTGACCAGTCAGCTGGGCGATGCTTCAAGTGTAATAAACTGGGACATATAAAGGCCAACTGCCCAAAGAACCCCAACCGAGTGCAGTTCATTTTATCTCCATCACTCCAAAGATCCCCAGGCCCAGATGCCTCTCAAATACCCTCAGAGCGAAGGGAAATTTTGAGAATGGGCGGAAAGAAGGTTATCGCGTGGAAAGACACGGGGGCAGAAGTGTCAGCTATCCACCAATCCTTAGTGGACCCCAAATTCATCAGCCCAAAGGCCCAAGTGACAATTTACCCCTTCATATCACAAGCTGTAGACTTGCCCACAGCTGAACTGCCTGTCCAGTACAAAGGCTGGTCAGGAATGTGGACTTTTGCAGTTTACGACAATTATCACATCCCCATGCTACTGGGGGAAGACTTGGCCAGAAAGGTAAAGTGGGCCAAGAGAGTGGGAATGATTACACGCAGCCAAGCCAGGCAAGCTTCCAAACCCATCCCTGTTCCTGAGCCGTCCACAGGGGCCCCGTCTGTGTTAGCAGAGACCCAGACAGAGGTAGTGGACCCGGATCCCTTGCCTATGACTGCAACAGCCACAGTACCTCCAGTCCCAGACCCGGACCTGGAAAGGCAACCAGCACCAGAACCATTGCCAGCACTGACGCCAGCACTTGCAAACGCATCTTCAACCCCAACGCCAGAGGGCGCCAGCGAGCCTGAACTGGCAGAAGCAGCAGACAACCATACCCAAGAGGCTCAGTCAGAGCTGAAATACCACCTGGTGCACCAGCGGAGAGCGGTTCACCAGCCACGAAAACAACCCCATCACCTGCATCGCTTCCCGAAGGACCAAGCCCAAGTCCACAGTCTAAGGAAAAACTGGTGTCTCCAGCCTCCAGGAAACAGTTCCAGACTGAGCAGGAAGCAGATGACAGCCTTCAGAAAGCTTGGGCGGCAGCACGGAGCACCCCACCGCCTCTCAGCTCTTCTAACCGATCCTGGTTTCTTATAGAACAAGGGCTTTTATATAAGGAGACTCTTTCTGGTGGACACTGGGAAGACTGGCATCCGCAAAAACAGTTAGTGGTTCCAACTAAGTACCGGGGGAAGCTCTTAAGCTTAGCCCATGATCATCCCAGTGGCCATGCTGGGGTGAACAGAACCAAAGACAGGTTGGGGAAGTCCTTCCACTGGGAGGGGATGGGCAAGGATGTTGCCAAGTATGTTCAGTCTTGTGAGGTATGCCAAAAAGTGGGAAAGCCCCAAGACCAGGTCAAGGCCCCTCTCCAGCCACTCCCCATAATTGAGGTCCCATTTCAGCTAGTAGCTGTGGATATTCTGGGTCTTTTCCCAAAAAAGACACCCAGAGGAAAGCAGTACATACTGACTTTCGTGGACTTTGCTACCCGATGGCCGGAAGCAGTAGCTCTAGGCAACACCAGGGCTAAAACTGTGTGCCAGGCCCTAACAGACATTTTTGCCAGGGTAGGTTGGCCCTCCGACATCCTTACGGATTCAGGGACTAATTTCCTGGACGGGACCATGAAAGAACTGTGTCAGACTCATGGGGTGAATCACTTGGTTGCCACCCCGTACCACCATCAAACCAATGGCCTGGTGGAGAGTTTTAATGGAACTTTGGGGGCCATGATACGTAAATTTGTGAATGAACACTCCAATGACTGGAGTACAGTGCTGTACCACATCCCAGTTTAGGGTTTTCACCGTTTGAACTTGTGTATGGCCACAAAGTTAAAGGGCAATTACAGTTGGTGAAGCAGCAATGGGAGGGGTTTACACCCTGTCCAGGAACTAACATTTTGGATTTTGTAAGCAACCTACAAAACACCCTCCGACACTCTTTAGCTCTCAGTAAAGAAAACCTAAAGGATGCTCAAAAAGAGCAAAAGGCCTGGTATGATAGACATACCAGAGAGCGTTCCTTGAAGGTAGGAGACTAGGTTATGGTCTTGAAGGAGCAACAGGCCCATAAGATGGAAGCATCATGGGAAGGGCCATTCACGGTCCAAGAGCGCCTGGGAGCTGTTAACTACCTCATAGCATTTCCCAATTCCTCCCTAAAGCCCAGAGTGTACCACATTAATTCTCTCAAGCCCTTTTATTCCAGAGACTTACAGGTTTGTCAGTTTACAG
Source organism: Gopherus evgoodei (assembly GCF_007399415.2). Classification (NCBI taxonomy): domain Eukaryota; kingdom Metazoa; phylum Chordata; order Testudines; family Testudinidae; genus Gopherus; species Gopherus evgoodei. Next base: position 127,867 of record NW_022060067.1, on the reverse strand, counting down.
CCCAGGGAGGAGATGATGCTGAGTGGCCTGACGGTGTCTACGATAAAGGGAAAAGTAATGGTGGCGTGGGAGAGGTGACCCTCTCCACATCCGGGAAAGGTCTGCAGTGGCAACAGATCAAGGAGTTGATGCACTCTCCCATAAAAGTTTCCCAGAATCAACTGGTTAAAAATTGTCCTTACAATGTAAAGAATCTTGCAGTTTTACATAGTTAGGAGTATATGTAAAGGTGTATGTGCTTATTGATCTGTTTATTCTAGAGTTCTAGGGAGAAATCACTGCCAGTGTGGTTCCACATTGTCAGCGATTTGAGGGGCATGTCATAAACGGATAGTTAAGAGTTAATAGAACAGAAGTACTTCATGTCTCTTTTGCTTGTAAAGGGTTAAGAAGTTCAGTGAGCCTGGCTGTCATCTGACCAGAGAACCAATCAGGGGACAGGATACTTTCAAATCTTGAGGGAGGGAAGCTTTTGTGTGTGCTGTTAGTGTTTGGTTCTTGTTCTCTCTGGGTTCTGAGAGTGACCAGACGTGCAAGCAGGTTTCTCTCCAATCTCTCTGATACAGTCTCTTATATGTCCAGAATAGTAAGTACTAGGTAGATAAAGCGAGTTAGGCTTATGTTTGTTTTCTTTATTTGCAAATGTGTATTTGGCTGGAAGGAGTTCAAATTTGTATTTTGCTAAAAGGATTTTAATTTGTACTTGTATACTTAGGCTGGGAGGGTATTCCCAGTGTCTATAGCTGAAAGACCCTGTAACACATTCCATCTTAAATTTACAAAGATAATTTTTACTGTTTTTTTTCTTTCTTTAATTAAAAGCTTTTCTTGTTTAAGAACCTGATAGTTTTTTTATTCTGGTGAGACCCCAGGGGACTGGGTCTGGATCCACCAGGGAATTGGTGGGGGAAAAGAAGAGAAGGAGGAGAAAAAGGATAATTTTCTCTCTGTGTTAGGATTACTTTCTCTCTCAGGGAGAGCCTGGGAGGGGGAGGGACAAGGAGGGGGGGAAGGTGAATTTTCTTCTCTGTTTTAAGATTCAAGGAGTTTGAATCACAGTGATCTTCCAGGGTAATCCAGGGAGGGGACGCCTGGGAGAGGCAACGGTGAGGGAAAGGGTTTACTTTCCTTGTGTTAAGATCCAGAGGGACTGGGTCTTGGGGGTCCCCGGGCAAGGTTTTGTGGGGACCAGAGTGTACCAGGCACTGGAATTCCTGGTTGGTGGCAGCGCTACAAGTACTAAGCTGGTAATTGAGCTTAGAGGAATTCATGCTGGTACCCCATCTTTTGGACGCTAAGGTTCAGAGTGGGGAATTATATCATGACAATTGCCCTCTGCTGGACTCTCTCCAGTTTGTCCACATCCCTTCTCATGTGGGTCCCATCCCCAAAAGTACTCTCATTTCACCCCAATGGCCCCCAAAATGCCAGCTTTTAATATGTAAATAGGGTGCTCCCATGGTCATGTCACTCCCGAGCTCTCCAGTGGAGCCTGCTGGCAGAGAAGAAGGTCAAAATTAGCCAGGATGTCACTCAGTCAAATCCCTGTGCTCCCAGCAGGTGGTATCGGAAAGCTCCAAGATGGCTCACTTCCCTTTCTCTCATCAGCTTCAGGCCCCAGGGTTACATATGCACAAACCAGTTGGGATTCTCCCCTTGGCTCAGGGTGTGGGGCTGCTCTGAGGGGATGGACTTGCACACTTGGGATATTAGTGCAAAGATACAATTTCAATTTCTCTTAGAGAAATTGGAGAGCAATTTATATTTGGTAAAAATCTTATTTCATGAAAGGAAAGCTGCAGTGATAGCCTGGTTACTGGGGTGCAAGACACTTTCCTCCCGGGAGAAACAAGAAGTTAGAATTAGAAATTTACATCGTTTGTTCCAGTGTTGGTACAGGTTTAATTTTGCTTCTGTGTAGGTTTTTTTCAGGCTGTGACCGTTTTGGTTTATTGGGTTGTTTGGGGTTTTTATTTGGAATGGAGCTTTTAATTGATATTTCCTGGATGGAATGGCTGACCTGCAACAACAGTGTTGACATAGTTCTGCATATTTTATAGAGGTTTGGCTAGTATTCAAGGAGTCAATTCCTTTATAGGAGGTTTTAGTGGTCAGGCTTATTTATTTTATGTTATTTTACCATCCTGCTGTAGCACACCTTTATGATAAAATGTTGAAATTATGAATTTACAGCATTTGTTAGTTTTTATTTTTAAAAACAAAATTATTTAATGTTAGGGTTTTAAATTAAGAATTGGTTTTGGTTTCAGTTTTTCATTTAGGTTTTGGTTATTGATGGGATCTTTAAGAGACCTTTGGATTTAATACTAAAATTTGGACAGATTTAGATTATTTAAAGTAAACTATGTTTACTATTTTATATTAAAAAAGGTTGTATTGCTGTAAACCCTGCCCGGGGGGAGAGGAGATGGGCCTGGCCTTTAACTGAGGAGGAGCAGAGGCATGGCCCCTGTGAAGGGTGGGGCCAGGTAATGGGGGGCACAGCCCCGCAATTTTTTTTGTCTAGCCCATGTCAGTCCCTTACTAAAGGAGAGGAGTCTGATGCCACCCCTGCTGGTCACTGGGTGTCACTGCTGCTTCATGGGAAACATGCTCTGTGCATTACCCAGATTGGTGGGAAACACACTATGTGCCTTACCGTGACTGGTCCGTGGGTGTCACTGCTCGTAGAGCGCAGACACACGCTGTGCATTATGCCACCTGACCAGTGGGTGTCACTGCTGTATCAAGGGAAACACCTTCTGTGCATTACCTGGAATGACCACGAGGTGTCACTGCTGCTCCAAGGGATACATACTCTGTGTGTTACCCTGATTGGCCATTTGGTGTCACTGCTGCGCCAAGCAAAACCCCTTCTGTGCATTACTCTGACTGCCCACTGGGTGTCACTGCTGCGCCAAGGGAAACATAACAGCGGCCAGACTGGTTCAGACGCAAAGTCCATCTAGCCCAGTATCCTCCTGTCTTCTGACAGTGGCCAGTGCCAGGTGCCCCAGAGGGACTGAAAGAGCAAAGAATCATCAAGTGATCCATCCCCTGCCGCCAATTCCCAGCTTCTGGCAAACAGAGGCTACAGGCACCATCCCTGCCCACCCTGGCTAATAGCCCTTGATGGATCTATCCACCGTAAACTTATCTAGTTCTTTTTTGAACCTTGTTATAGTCTTGGCCTTCAAAACGAATTCCACAGGTTAACTCTGCAACCGCCCTGAGTTTACCAGCCCCTCCCCTGGCCAGGTTGTATATGGAAAAGAGGATGAGGATGAGGAGAGCCATGATATGTCTGTCACTGGCTGGTGCCTCAGTTTCCTCTAGGCATCAGTGCTGCAGGCTCCTTTGGTATGTGCCCATGCAACTGTGTCTGGGGAAGGGGGAGTAGAGGCTCATGCTTCCCAGCCCCACGCCCCATCCCCAGCAGCTGAGGAATCCAGGCCAAATTTAACCCTGGTAGCTGGGCCGGGATTAGCCTGGGCTGGGGTAGGGCTGGGGAGGAATTGGGAGGGAGACAGATGCACCTGCTGTGACGGAAGATCCTCCCATTCCCTGCCAACCCCCTTCACTCCTTGCAGCATTGCACCTCCTAGAATTTCTTTCTCTGTCATGGGAGCTGTCTGCTGCTTGCTTCTCCCTTAGCATCATCTCTCCCCATCCTGGGGCACTGGCATTGCCCATCCTGTGCAAACAGGCAGGCCCTGGTGTGCCCCATGGCACTACCCTGCAATTGTGGGGGCAGCTGTTGGATGGAGCCATATAGAAATATGGGGGTGGGCAAGGCTGGGGACCAGGACTCTTGGGTTCTCCCCTCAAATGTGGAAGGGGAGTGGAGGTTAGGGGGTAGAGGGGGGGAGGGGCAGGGCTGGGATCCAGGGATACTGCTTTTTCTGGTTTTCTCCACCTCCTGCAGCTGCCTCGGTCCTTTCAGTGCATTTCTTGTTCCAAATTCATTTGCTGACTTGTGTAACTCACCCCAGAGGAGGCTGCATTTCAGTGTTGAGTGAGGCACCCTTGGCTGCATCACCTCCTAACCGTCTCTCTTTCCCCCTTCGGGTGACCCTGCAGCACTCAGCAAACATCCACAAGATCATGGGGCACTTTGAGCATTGGGCAGGCAGGGGCCAGGCGCCCAGCCCTCCCTCCAGAGAATGGGACCCAGCACCCCCAACTTTTTACAGGGATTAAAAAGGGGCAAAGGGGGGCAAATCAGAGGAGGGGGTGGCCAGGGTCTGAGCAGGGAGTGGAAATTGACTGTTTGAGGAGTCAAGCAGCTGGAGGCAGAGTTAGGAGAGGGACTGAAGGGCAAAGTCAGGGAGGGGGGAAGGAGCCAGAGTTAAGCCCAGAGGGAGGTGCTGCCAGAGGGTTAAACCCTGGCACAGGCAGGGGCAGAGGGGTAATAGTTATCCCGGTGGACTGAGACTCCAGTGTTTGCAAACATGGGGGTGGAGCAGAGAGCTTTTTTATTTCCCCTCTCACAGGCAGCACCTCTCAGCATGGGCTTTCCAGGGCTGGGCTCTTAAAGGCACAGGCATCCCACTGCCTAGACACTGCAGCTCCTCTCTGATGTAACCTACTGAGGTGCTGCAGTAGGAGACTCAATTCAGTGAAACTGGGCATTCCCTATACGCCCCCCAGTCAGGGGGCTGTGCACCCCCTTCCCCGAATTTCCCCAACACCCCCTCCCTCAGTGGTCAGGTAGTTACATGCAGCGCTGCCAATGTTGTCATTGGTTGCAAATTTGAATGGAAATAGAAACGGTAACACACACTTTAAAAGCAGATACAACGTATGAAAACTTCTTGTACCTGAGAAAGTAAAATAGGTTTGGAAAGTCTGGACAAAGCCTGGTTTCCTCACCCAGCTGTTGTGTTTGCTGACAATGTCAGTGCATTGGCTTCGGCAGTGTTGGCCAACCTTAGAATTTCAAATGATGATTTGTAAGCGAGGTGTGAATGAGCTCTCCCCTGGCAGCTACTGATGACCAGGGCTGGGGGGAGGCTTTGGGACCAGACTGTATTTACATGAACTCACCTATTCTGCTGAGGTATCCAGCTGACAGAGCTGGGCTGCCTCTGCTCTAGGTGCCCGGAGGAGGGAAGGTGTGTGTGGCTCCAGCCTGGGACTCCTCCTCCCTCCTGCCAAGCCCTGACTATTAATCCCAGCCCTGGCACTCCTTTCTTCAAGCGCCATGTGGGCCAGAGGAAAAGTGTGGTAGGAAGCACAAAGGGCAAGCTTGTGAACGTCAGGTGCAGCAGCAAGAATCCCAACTATCAAGGTAGCAAGTTCTAGAGCCCTAACCCATTGTGGCCACCCCAGCCAAAGACCTGGCTCTAGGAGGTGTGAGTCACCCAGCAGGAGGGGAAAGATTCACTCTTACACAGCTGGAGACAGGGAAGTTGAGCTCTGGGGCGTTACCACAAGCATGGGTGGGTGGCAAGTTTGTAGAAATTTTGGTGGTGTCCAGAACCCTCCCCCAACTCCGCCCTCACTTGCCTAAGGCTCTGGGCGGGAGGTCTGGGGTGCAGATCCTGGGCTGGGGATTAGGGTGCAGGAGGGGTGCAGGTTGCAAGCTTTGGGATGGAGTTTGGGTGCTGGGTGCAGGCTCCAGGGTTGTAGGAAGGGGTGAGAGGTGCAGGCTCTGGGAGGGAATTTGGGGATAGGAGGGAGTGCAGGGCTGAGGGATTCATGATGCAGGAGGGGGCTCAGGGCTGAGAGGTTCATGGCTAGGGAAGAGGTGTGGGGGCTCAGGGTGCAGAGTGATGAGGGTTGGGGCGGCTCAGGACAGCCTGCGTTGCCATTAGTGGTGGGCAGGCACTAGGACCCAGGGGAAGCAGACAGCAGTTCTGCCCAGAATCCCTCTACTCCAGCAGCAGGAGCAGGCAGGGGACAGGCGCACACTGCTTTTTGTCAGGCAGGGACGCAGCACAGGACATGCAGGGGGAGGGGTGCTGGGCAGGGGCCAAGGCCAGGGGAAGTGACCTAACTCCAAATATTGCTGGAGCCCAAGCACCACACATGTATATAACCTGCTGCCTATGACCACAAACCAACACAAGGTCCCACTGAGATTTGAACTCAGATTACAGGATTCAGAGTCCTGAGGGCTGCCCATTACACCATGGGACCAGCTTGTGCTGCCTTCTCTGCACATCGGTGACCTTCATGGGGCTGCTTGTGTAAGGGGGCTCTTGGCCCTTTACTAAAACTTAGTGTGTGTGTGTGGGGGGGGTTGGTTGGCTAGTTCCCAGCACCAATAGAAGGGGGAAGGATCAATGGGAAATCAGGACCCTGAGACTGACAGTCCCCAGGGGCAATGGGGAGAGGCCAAAGTTCCAAGTTAGCTGCACTGACAGGCCAGGCAGTGTAATGAGGGAGTCACCAGGCCAGGGGGTCCCATCCTCCATGTGAGCTGGAACTGCCTGGGCGAGAGTGGGGCAGAGCTAAGGAGAGAGCAGGAGCCTGAGAAGAGCCGGGGAGCAGAGCTGTGCAGATGTAGTGCCAGAAACTGCTGCATGTAGGAATTTGCAACCTGTAGCAGTTACTGATACCTGAGGTTGTTCTTACTTGATGACCTGTCCTAATTGGCTAAAACTTGACAGTGGTTTCTCTAGCAAAGGCCAGTTCCTGGCCCCTTGGTCCAGACATCCTCCTTCATATCAGGCTAGGGTGACCAGATGTCAAAGATGAAATATCGAGACACGGGGGGCGGAGCAAAAAAATAGCCGGAGGGCCCCCCGCCGCCAAGCGGCAGTGGCACAGCCCCATCTCCAACCAACTCTCGGCTCCACCCCACTACATCCCCAGCTCCCCCATCCCTGGACTGGGGAGCGGCCGTTCCATCGGGGTTGGGGCGCTGCCTCCATTCCCCAGCTCTGCGAGGGGACCGGAGAGTGGCCGTTCCAGAGGGGCGGGGCACTTGGTTCCCTCCCCAGCTCTGGGAGGGAACTGGGGTGCGTCCACCCTTCCGGGGGTGGGGCACTATCTTCCCTCCCCACCTCTGCCAAGGCACTGGGGAGCAGCCATTTCTGTGGGGGTAGGGCGCTGTGTTCCCTCCCCAGCTCTGCCAGGAGACTAGGGAACTGCCGTTCATGCGGGAGTGGGACGCTGGGTTCCCTGCCCAGCTCTGCGAGGCGACTGGGGAGCGGCCGTTCCAGGGGGGCAGGGCACTGGGTTCCCTCCCAGCTATGTGAAGGGACTGGACAGCGGTTGTTTCTGCTGGGATGGGGCGCTGGGTTCCCTTCCCCGCTCTGCATTGGGACTGGGGAGCAGCCGTTTCAGGGGTCTAGGGTGCTGCCTTCCGTCCCCAGTTCTGCCAGGGGACTGGGGAGCGGCCGTTCCTTCGGGGTTGGTGCGCTGCCTCCCCTCCCCAGATCTGTGAGGGGACCAGGGAGTGGCCGTTCCTGCGGGGGCAGGATGCTGGGTTCCCCTCCCAGCTCTGTGAGGGGACTGGGCAGCTGTCATTCCTTGGGGCGTGGGCCACTGGGTTCCTTGTCCAGCTCTGCGATGAGACTGGGGAGCAGCCGTGCTAGCAGGGGTAGGACGCTGCCTTCCCTCCCCAGCTCTGTGAGGGGAATGGGGAGTGGCCATTCCGGAGGGGGTGGGGCACTGGGTTCTCTTCCCGGCTCTGCAAGGGGACTGGGGAACAGCCTTTCCTGCAGGAGTGGGGTGCTGGACTCTCTCCGGCTCTGCGTGGGGACTGGGCAGCAGCCGTTCCAGTGGGGGCGGGGTGCTGCCTTCCCTCCCCAGTCCTGTGTGAGGACGGGGGAGCGGTTGTTCCACCAGGGGCAGGGCCCTGGCTTCCCTCCACAGCCCTGCAAGGGGACGGGGGATCGGTCGTTCCAGCAGGGGCGGGGCTCTGCCTTCACTGCCCGGCTCCGCGATGCGACTGGGGAGCCGTCATTCCTGCGGGGACCGGCTGCTGGGTTTCCTCCCCGGCTCTGCGAGGGGATTCGGGAGCAGCCGTTCCTGCGGGAGGCAGGGCGCTGCCTTCTGTTGCCGACACAGAGGGTGCCCGAGGCAAGCAACAGTGGTTCGTGCCCAGAGTGCGAAGCCCCAAAGAACACACACCCGGGTGGAGAAGCAAGCAAAGTTTATTTGAGATCTCAAAGCGGTGCAAGGAGATGAACGCCTCAAATCATGCACCACTACACAAGCGGCTTGACCCTTTTAATAAGTTTTTTTTCTCTTTCTTCTTTCTCCCCGCCCCCATCCTCTTCCTTCTTCCTCCCCCTGTAGCAATTAGGTAAGCGCAGGTGCATTAAGTAATCTTGGCAGCGGCAGCTCGTTAGTAAGTTTTCCTTCTGTAAGTTATCTTGTCCTTCTGCTAAAGGTGCACAGGCCTTATCACCACTGCTTTAGACCGGTTTGAGCTGTGCTGCAACTGAGAACTTACTGTTACACGTTTCATTTCACACCTGCTAGCTTTCTAGATCAAGTAGAGTTCAACATGGAGGAGCTTTGGTTCACTGAGGCCTAGATTTATGCCCCCCCCCACAGCTCCCACCCTGCCTCCCCCGCATGCTACTGCCTTTGAGTAGCCCCCCCCTATGGTCTGCCCAGTCCCTCCCCTTGGCTGTGTCCCCTCCCCAGCTCCTGCCCTGCCCCCCTCATTCTACTGCCTCTGAGCACCCCCCCTACGGCCTGGCCAGTCTCTCCCCCAGCTGTGTCCCCCCCCAGCTCCCACCCTGTCCCCACCATGCTGCTGCCTCTGAGCAGTCCCCCCACGGTCTGCCCAGTCCTCCTCCTGGCTGTATCCGCTCCCCTCCAGCACCCGCCCTGTCTCCCCCCCCCATACTACTGCCTCTGAGCAGCCCCCCCTATGGTCTGCCCAGTCCTCCCCCTGGCTGTGTCTCCTCTCCCCCCAGCACCGCCCTGCCTCCCCCCATGATAATGCCTCTGAGCAGCCCCCCCTAACAGTCTGCCCCGTCCCTCCCCCCGGCTGTATCCCCTCCCCCCCAGCTCCCGCCCTGCCTCCCCACATGCTACTGCCTCTGAGCAGCCCCCCTACGGTCTGCCCAGTCCTCCCCCTGGCTGTGTCCCCTCCCCCCCAGCTCCCACCCCGTCACATCCCCCCTCTACACTTTCTCCCTGCAGCTTGCCCCTTTCCCTGCTGAGTCCCAGCTTCACCCCCTGACATCTCTCCAACCCCACCTCCCCCCATCACAGCCCTTGATCCCCTAATGCCCTGGCCCCTGCTCCCCGTGGTGGGTTTGAGAGGCCCCCACTCCCCGGCCGCTCCACTCCCCAGAATTGGAAGCTGCTGGCATTGAGGAAGGTGGGGCCTGGGCTGGCCCAGCTGCTTGGGCAGATCCTGGTAAAAGAGAGAAGAGCGGGCAAGGCTGAGGACCCTCCCTTGTCCCGGGGAGGGCAGGGGTCCCACAATTTAGCTCAGTGTCACCCTCCCATCTCCAGCCCTGCTGGGATGAGACCACAATTCCCCAGTGCCCCCCGCCCTGCCACACCCATCAGCAGTCAAGCCGGGGAATCGCCCCCCTTCTCCCCTGCGAGGGCTGCAGGACTCCCTGCCCCCTCCAACACCAGCCTCCCTGCCATGTATCCCGGGGTGCAGTCGGATAAGGGTGGATTTATTCTTTCCATTGCCCACATCTAGCCCTCAGTCCCGGTCTACCCATACAGGATCCAGGGTCTGGAGCAGTTGGCTGCTTACTGAGGGCTACAAGGAGCCACCAGGAGAAGGGAGTAGATTCTCCACAGCTTTGCATCCACTCACACTGGTACCTGTCTCACACATGGGGAAACTGAGGCACCAGGGAGGGCGATATGGCCTGTGCCAGCTCCGACTGGGAGTCTGTGGGAGAGCCAGGAATAGAACCCAGGAGTCCTGGCTCCATGGGCAGCTTGGGACTCCTCCATTTGGGGGGGCTGGGCGGTCCCGGACTGCAGCCCAGCACCAAGGCCAGCTCCGACTCAGCCTCCTCCTGCTGAAGCCCCCCCACACTCCCCCTTCAGCCCCGCCCACACTCCACCCTCAGGACCCCTTGGTTCCACTCCCCTGACCCCCTCCGCCTGCGTCTCACGTCTCTTCCGCCAAGGTCCTGCCACTTGTGCCCCTTTGCCCCCTACCCCAAGGCCCCCTCCTGCCTGCCTGACGTTTGCACCCCTGCCCCTCCCCCCGTGGCTCCATGTGGGCGGATGGGAACTTGGAACAGGGCAGAGTTAGGATAGGGCCTTGAGGGGGAGAGGACGAGTGGGATCAGGGTCTCTGAGTGGAGCATGGGCCAGGTGCCTCCCCAGGCCCCTCCTAATCACAGCCCATGGCTGGCTCCCAGCCTCCGTTGCTCTAACCACTAGACTGCACTGCCCTCCCAGACTGGGGATAAGAACCAGGAGTCCTGGTTCCCAGCCGGGCTGCGGGTGGAACAGGATGTACTGGCCATGGGCTCAGCTGGGTATCACTTACCATCAGTTTGGATGATATCCCAGTCCTGACCTCCAGACTCACAGCTCTGCTGGTGACCCTCACTCCCGACCCGCAGCCCTCTGGGTTCCCCGCTGACCTCCCCAGTCACTGCGCTGCCCATGCCGCTCACTCTTGACTGCAGCACCTGGTATCCCAGTCATGACCTCCAGACTCACAGCTCTGCTGGTACCCCTCACTCCCGACCCACAGCCCCCTGGGCACCTTTCAGCTCTGCCGGTGCCCCTCACTCCCTACTCGCAGCCCCTGTTATCCCAGTACTGACCTCCAGAGTCATAGCTCTGACGGTGCCCCTCACTCCCGACCTGCAGCCCCTGGGCCCCCTGCAGCTCTGACGGTGCCCCTCACTCCCGACCCACAGCCCCTGCTGTTCCAGTCCTGACATCAGGACTCATAGATCTGCTGATGTGCCTCACTCCTGACCTGCGGCCCACTGGACTCCCCGCTGAGCTCCTAAGTCACCGCACTGCCAGAGCCCCTCACTCTCAACCCGCAGCCCCTCCTATCCCAGTCCTGACCTCCAGACTCACAGCTCTGCTGGTGCCCCTCACTCCCGACTCGCAGCCTCTGCTATCCCCGTCCTGAGCTCGAGACTCACAGCTCTGTTGGTATCGCTCACTTCCGACCCTCAGGCCCTGCTATCCTCCTCCTGAACTCCAGACTCATATCTGTGTTGGTGCCCCTCACTCCCAACCCGCAGCCCCCAGAGGGTCGCACAGCTCTACTGATGCCCCTCAATCCCGACCTGCAGCCCCCTGGGGTCCCTCCAGCTCTACCGGTGCCCCTCACTCCCAACCCGCAGCCCCCTGGGCTCCCTGCTGAGTTCCCCAGTCACTGTGCTGCCGGTGCCCCTCACTCCTGACCCGCAGCCCCTGCAGTGTCAGCCCTGACCTCCAGACTCACAGCTCTGACAGTGCACCTCACTCCCAACACACAGCCCCTGGTATTTCAGTCCAAACATCCAGACTTGCAGCTCTGTTCATGTCCCTCACTCCCGTTCCACATATCTCTGGGATTCCCACTGCATTACTGGTGCCCCTCACTCCCGACCCGCAGACCCCTGGGCTCCCAGCTAAGCTCATCAGTCACAGCACCGCTGGTGCCTCTCACTCCCGACCTGCAGGCCCTGCTATCCCAGTCTTGACCTCCAGACTCACAGCTCTACCGCTGCCCCTCACTCCTGACGCGCAGCCCCCCGGGCTTCCTCCACCTCTACTGGTGGCCCTCACTCCCCACCCACAGCCCCCTGGGCTCCCTGCTGATCTCCCAAGTCACTGAGCTGTTGTTTCCCCTCACTACCGACCCGTAGGCCCTGCTGTCACATTCCTGACTTCCAGACTCACACCTCTGCTGCTGCCCCTCACTCTTGACCTACAGACCCATGGGCTTCCCCCAGCTCTACCGGTGCCCGTCACTCCAGACTCACATCCCCCTGGGCTCTCTCCAGCTCTGACAGTGACTCTAGCTGCAGACCCACAGTGCCTGGTATCCCAATCGGAACCTTCAGACTCACAGCTCTGCTGCTGCCCCTCACTCCCAACCCGCAGCCCCCTAGGCTCCCTCCAGCTCTACCGGTGCCCCTCACTCCTGATCTGCAGCCCCCTGTTCTCCTCTCTGAGCTCCACAGTCAGTGCGCTGCCTGTGCCCCTCACTCTTGACCCACAGCCCCCAGGGCTTGCCCCAATTCTAACGGTGCCCCTCACTTCCAACCTGCAGCCCCCTGGTCCTCCTCCATCTCTATCGGTGCCCCTCACTTCTGACCCACAGCCCCCTGGACTCCCTTCAGCTCTACTGGTGCCTCTTACTCCCGACTCGCAGCCCCCGGGACTCCCCGCTGAGCTCTCTGGTCCCTGTGCTGCCAGGGCCCCTCACTCTCTACCCGCAGTCCCTGGTATCCCAGTCCTGACCTCCAGACTCACAGCTCTGCTGGTGCCCCTCACTCCCGACCAACATCCCCCTGGGCTTCCCCCAGCTCTACCGGTGCCCCTCACTCCCAAACCGCAGTCCCCTGGGCTAGCCCCAGCTCTGACTGTGCCCCTCACTCCAGACCCGCAGCCCCCTAGGCTCCCTCTAGCTCTATCGGTTCCTCTCACTCCTGAACCACAGACTCCCGGGCTCCCCGCTGAGCTCCTGTGTCACTGCAGTGCCCCTCATTCCTGACCCGCAGCCCCTCCTGTCCCAGTCCTGTGCTCCAGACTCACAGCTCTGCTGCAGCCCATCACACCCGACCCGCAGCCCCCTGGGATTCCCCCAGCTCTAGCGGTGCCCCTCACTCACAATCCACAGCACCCTGGGCTTCCCCCAGCTCTGCTGGTGCCCCTCACTCCCGACCCACCATCCCTGGGCTCCCTCCAGCTCTACCAGTGCCCCTCACTCCCGAGCCACAGCACCCTGAGCTCTCTGCTGAGCTCCTCAGTCACTGCACTGCCTGTGTCCCCACTCCCGACCCACAGCCCCTGCTATCCCAGTCCTGACCTCCAGACTCTCAGCTCTGCTGGTGCCCCTCATTCCCGACCCGTAGTCCCCTGGGCTCCCTCCAGCTCTGCTGGTGACCCTCACTCCCAACCTGCAGCCCCCTGGGCTCACCGCTAGGCTCCCCAGTCGCTGCGCTACCGGTACCCCTCACTTCTGACCTGCTATCCCAGTCCTGACCTCCAGACTCACAGGTCTGCTGATGCCCAACACTCCCGACCCGCAGCCCCCTAGGATTCCCCCTGCTCTACTGGTGCCACTTGTGATGGAGTATGAACGGTCTGTGTCGGGGATGAGAGAACAGGGGGTGACTTTAGGTGAGGGACAGGACCTGAGCCTGTACCCTGAGCAATGCAGGGGGGGATGGGAGTTCAACACCTTGGCCCGAGAAGGTGGACAAAGGCAGAGAGCTGACTAGAGAGGGTTTGGGCAGTTTCCATTTTACGGCTGGGTGGTTGAAATTCAGGGAATCCCAAGCTGGGGACAAAACCCTCTGAACCCCCAGAAGGACCAGATTGAGGGGTCCTGGTCGTGCCTACAAGCTCTGCTGTCACCTGCGTTCCTGTTGTTCAATAAACCTTCTGTTTTACTGGCTGGCTGAGAGTCACTGTGAGTCCCAGGAAAAGGGGTGCAGAGCTGGACTCCCCCACACTCCGTGACAACTGGTAGCAGCAGCAGGATCTACTGCACCCCATGGACGATGCTTCCTGCAGTGACTGGGGAGCAGTAAAACTAAGGGACGATTGTAGGGGTGATTAAGCCCTGGGAGTATGTGACCAGAAAGAAGGACTTTTGCAGTAATAGGGTCCCCCGGGGGATTGCAGTGAGCGGTCTCAGGGATGGAGGAGTCTGCAGATCAACCCTGGCAGATGGGTGGTGACCTCAAGAAGGGCTGGTGCACTGGGGGTCTCCCTGGAAACCATGGGGAGCAGTGAGCACCCCGGCCTGGGAGTGGCCAGCAGGAAGATGTATGCCAAGCTGCTTAAGTGCGACCTGGTTGGGCTGTGCAAGCAGAGGGGGCTGTGCAGAGGGAGGCTCACAGAAGAACAACTGATTGCCCGGCTGGAGGAGGGAGATCACTTGAATGAACTGATCACTGTCTCTGAGGGAAGCAGCCTGATAGATGCAGCTCAGACACCAGTGTCTGTCCCCACTGGGAGTGGTCAGCTGGCGGCTGAGGGCTTCCTGAGACCTCCCCTTCCTATGCCTAGGGGAAGGGTCAGGAGGAGCCCAGCGAATACCAAGGGCACCGTGACACCCCCGGCCAGCAGGGGATCCTCCCGGCAAAGCTAGCCCACCAGCAGGGGATCGTCCCGGTGATGCTCGGCATCCGTGGAGCAGAAGTGGCTGGAATGGGAGAGAGAGATAAAACTGAGAGAGCTGGAGGATCGTGAGTGACAGAGAGAACATGAAGAGAGACAAAGACAGCGAGAACAGGAGGAAAAAGAGAGAAAGAGGGAATATGAAGAATAACAGCGTCAGTATGAGCTGGAACTGGCTCGGTTGAGGAACAGCGGGGCCCTCAACTGCAAGGAGTGAGGGGGGCCCAGGACTGCGCGGAGCTTTGGTAGGTGCATACTGGCTCAGCGTAAGGAGGGGGAGGACATGGATGACTTCCTGGTTGCCTTTGAGATAGCCTGCGAGCTGCACCAGGTAGATCCTGCGGACAGGCTCCAGGTTCTCACTCACTTAAAGGACCCCAAGGCCATGGCATTGTACCGCCAATTGGGAGATGCTGAGAAAGGGAACTACGAACTATTCAAACAGGCCCTGCTGCGTGAGTTTGGGCCAGTGGGGCCCAGATGAAGGGGGACCTGGTTAACTGCTGGGACTGGAGCAACTGTATGAGCAGTACCCATCCGACCTGAGGCTGTGGTTGAGGGACCAAAAACCAGAGGACCTGCGACATACAGGGCGGCTGACCGATGAGTTTGTGAAGATCTGGTCGGGAGGTGGCAGGGAGGAGTCCCAAAGGAACAGGCCCACCGTGATGCAGAGAGAGTCTCATCCTGGGACCTCCCAAAGAGGTAATAGGCAGAATCCCCTCCCAAGGAGAACGCCCAGGGACACGGCTCAGAAAGGCTGTGGCCTCAGAACAAGCCAGCTAGAGAGAGAGCATGTCTCCATCCCTATCTCAGCTGCTGAGTTCCAGGCTGAGTTGCAGAAAAATCCCTCATTCTGGTGGTAGATTTCGCTACTCGCTACCTCGAGGCGGTGGCCTTGTCCTCTATCGAAGCAGACACTGTGGCAGATGTTCTGCTGACCATTTTCAGCTGGGTGGGGTTCCCCAAGGAAGTCTTAATGGACCAGGGGTCCAACTTCATGTCGACCCTGCTCCGGTGCTTGTGGGAGAAATGTTGGATCCGGAACAGCTGGGCCTCAGCATATCACCCCCAGTCCAACGGGCTGGTGGAAAGTTTCAACAAGACGCCTAAGATGATGCTAAAAACATTTATGAACCAGCATCCGCAGGACTGGGACAAGTACTTACCTCACCTGCTGTTTGCGTATAGGAAGGTACCCCAGGAATCTACTGGGTTTTCACCATTCGAACTGTTATATAGAAGGCAGGTAAGGAGGCCCCTGGACCTGATGAGAGACGAATGGGAGGGGAAGGCCACTCCCGATGGGGAGTCAGTGGTGGAGTATGGCCTGACCTTCTGGGAAAGACTTGCAGAGCTCATGGGCCTGGCCAGGGAGAATATGGCCCAAGCCCAGAGGAAGCAGAAGGTCTGATATGACCGCATGGTGCGGGCCCGTGCCTTCGCCACTGGGGATCAGGTGATGGTTCTCATCCCCATGAGAAAGTACAAACTTCAGGACCCTAGGAAGGGCCCTTCAAGGTTGTCAAGCAACTAAATGAGATAAACTATGTGCTGGAGCTGTCGAACTGGACGCACCACTACCGGGTGTACCATGTGAATATGATGAAGCCATATTATGACAGGGGGAATGTGGTGTTGGCCGTGTGTGGACATTGGGAGGAGCAGGGAGATGATGCTTTAATGGATCTATTTCCTGGGACAAAAGCTGGTTCCCCGCTGGAGATAATTCCCCTCTCTGATCAGCTGACCCCGGCCCAGCATGCTGAGATCACAGGGGTGCTGCATCTATACTGACAGCTGTTTTCCAACCAACCTAGACGCACTAATTTGATTATCCACTGGAGACCGGGTCACATCCTCCTATAAGATGATCCCCTTCTTGGTTCACCGGGGAAACAGCCCAGGACCTAGAAAGAGAGGTCAGGGACATGCTGGCTTTGTGGGTGATCCAGCCGTCTTCCAGGCCTTGGGCTTCTGCAGTGGTGCTGGTCCCCAAAAGGGATGGGTCGATCCGGTTCTGTGTGGACTATGGAAAGCTCAGTGCCATCATCGTATCTGTTGCCTACCCCATGCCCAGTCCTGATGAGCTCCTAGAGAAGCTGGGAGGTTCTTGGTACCTCATTTCCGAGGATCTTACAAAGGGCTACTGGCAAGTGCCACTGGACGCAGATGCCAGGCTGAAATAGGACTTTATCACCCCTCTGGGGCTCTATGAGTTTCTGACCCTACCCTTCGGCCTCAAGGGAGCGCCGGCCACCTTCCAGCGCCTGGTGGATCAACTACTGAGGGGGATGGAGCATTTTGCCGTGACGTATATTGATGACATTTGCGTCTTTAGTCGGACCTGAGAGGACCACGTGTCCCAGGTTAAGCAAGTGCTGGACCAACTGCGGGAGGCTGGGTTAACGGTAAAGTCTGAGAAGTGCAAGGTGGAGATGTCTGAAGGATCTTATCTTGGCCATCGGGTGGGGAGCGGCTGCCTAAACCCGGAACCAGCCAAGGTGGAGGTGATCAGAGACTGGCCTGCTCCCCAAACCAAAAAGCAGGTCCAGGTCTTTATTGGGATGGCGGGGTACTATCGAAGGTTCGTGCCTCACTTTTGAGCCATAGCCGCCCCCTCACTGAGCTGTGCAAGAAGGGGAAGCCAGACAAGGTGGTCAGGACTGAGCAGTGCCAGCAGGCTCTCCGGGTGCTGAAGATGGCTCTAGTTAGTGACCAATTTCTGGCAAACCCAGATTTCGACAAACCCTTTATGGTGTTCACTGACGCCTCAGACACGGGACTGGGGGCGGTGTTAATGCAGGAAGATGAAAAGGGGGAGAGACACCCCATCGTGTACCTGAGCAAGAAGTTGCTACCACGGGAGCAGAATTACGCGGCCATCAAGAAGAAATGCCTGGCCATGGTGTGGGCCCTTAAGAAACTGGAGTCATATGTCTTTGGGCGACTCTTCACTGTGTACACCGACCACTCTCCCCTGAGCTGGGGAGGACGTTAGGTGAGGGACAGGATTTTTAAGCCTGTAACTTGAGCCAGGTACGGGGAGAGGGTGTCAGCACCTTTGCCCGGGAAGCTGGACAAAGGAATCAGCTGGCTGGAGGAAGGGCAGTTCAGTTTCTGTTTTAGGCTGGGTGGATGGAGTTCAGGGTATCCCAAGCTGGGATCCAAGTACCCTGAACACCCAGAAGAACTACATTGAGTGGTCCTGGTTGTGCCTCCAAGCTATGCTGTAACCTCCATTCCTGTGTCGAATAAACCTTCTGCTTTACTGGCTGGCTGAGAGTCACTGGGAGTCCAGGAAGAGGGGTGCAGGACCGGATTTCCCGTACACTCCCCAAGACAGGAGTGGTGCTATGTCGCTGTCTTCCCTCCTTGGCTCTGTGAGGGGACTGGGTAGTGGCCGTTCCAGTGGGGGAGGAGCGCTGCCTCCCCTCCCCGGCTCTCCGAGGGGTTTGGGGAGGGTCTGATCCAGCTGGGGCGGGGTGCCGCCTTCTACTACGGCTCTGTGAGGGGACTGGGGAGCGGCTATTCAAGAGGGGGTGGGGCGCTGCCTTCCCTCCCCAGCTCTGTGAGGGGACTGGGTAGAGGCCGTTCGTGCGGGGGCGAGGTGCTGGGTTCCCTCCCCGGCTCTGCGAGGAATCTGGGGAGCGGCCATTCCTGTGGGGGCAGGGCGCTGTCTTCCCTCTCCGACTCTGCTAGGGGACTGGAGAGCAGCTGTCCCTGTGGAGGCAGGGCACTGAGTTCCCCTTCCAGCTCTGCAAGGGGACTTGGATGTTGTTTTTCCTGCGGGGTCGGGACGCTGGGTTCCCTTCTCAGCTCTGCCAGGGGACTGGAGAGCGGCTGTCCAGGCGGGGGCAGGGAGCTGCCTTCCCTTCCCAGCTCTGCAAGGGGACTGGGAAGAGTCCATTCCAGCAGCGGGAGTGGGGCGCTGCTTTCCCTCCCCAGCTATGCGAGGGGACTGCGTAGCGGCTGTTCCTGCGGGAGCGGGGAGCTGCCTTCCCTCCTCAGCTCTGTGAGGGGACTGTGGAGCGGCCGTTCTTGCAGGGGCGGGGTGCTGCGTTCCCTCCGCAGCTCTACAAGGCCACTGGGGATCGGACGTTCGTGCGAGGGTGGTGCACATTCTTTTCTTTCCAGCTCTGCTAGGAGTCTGGGAAGCGTCCGTTCCTACGGGGGTATGGCACTGTCTATCCTCCCGAGCTCTGCGAGGGTACATGGGAACGGCCGTTCCAGCAGAATCGGGGCGATGCCTTCTCTCCTCAGCTCTGTGAGGCCACTGGGGAGCATCAGTTCCTGCGGGGGGCAGGGCGCTGGGTTCCCTCCTGAACTCTGCAAAGCCACTGGGCAGCGACCGTTCCTGCGGAGGCGTGGTGCTGTCTACCCTCCTCAGCTCTGCGAGAGGACTGGGGCGTGGCCGTTACCACGGGGGCGGGGCGCTGCCTTCCCTCTTCCGCTGTGGCAGGAGACTGGGGAGCGGCCGTTCCAGTGGCAGAAGGGCGCTGCATTCTCTCCCCAGCTCTGCGAGGGGAATGGGGAGCTGCCTTTTCTGTGGAGTCTGTGCTCTGGGTTCCCTCCCCAGCTCTGTATGGGTACTAGGTAGCGGCCGTTCCTGCGGGGGTGGGGCGCTGCCTTCCCTCCTTAGCTGTGTCAGGGGACTCGGGAGTGGCCGTTCCAGCGGGGGTGGGGTGCTGTGTTCCCTCACCAGCTCTGGGAGGGGACAGGGGAGTGGCCATTCGAGAGGGGGAGGGGCGCTGGGTTCCCGACCCAACTCTGGGAGGATACAGGGGAGGGGCAGTTCCAGCGGGGGCAGGGCGCGGACTTCCGTTCCCAGCTCTGGGAAGGGCCTGGGGAGTGGTGGTTCCAATGGGGGGGGGTGGGGACGCTGGCTTCCCTCCTGTCATAAACAGACGGTTAAGGATTAATGTCTCTTTTACCTGTAAAGGGTTGAGAAGCTCAGTGAACCTGGCTGACACCTGACCAGAGGACCAATCGGGGGACAAGATACTTTCAAATCTTGGTGGAGGGAAGTCTTTGTTGTGCTGTTTGTTTTGTTCTTTGTTCGCTCTTGGGGCTAAGAGGGACCAGACGTGCAACCAGGTTTTCTCCAATCTTTCTGAATCAGTCTCTCCTGTTTCAAAGTAGTAAGTATAGCCAGGAAACATGGATCAATCTTATGATTGTTTTCTTTACTTGTAAATGTGTCTTCTGCTGGAAGGATTTTTACCTCTGTTTGCTGTAACTTTGAATCTCAGGCTAGGGGGGTGGGGAGGTCCCTCTAGGCTATATAAATCTGAATACCTTGTAAAACATTTTCCATCCTGATTTTACAGAGATAATTTCTTTAATTAAAAGCTTTCTATTTTAAGAATCTGATTGATTTTTTTCCTTGTTTTAAGACCCAAGGGGATTGAGTCTGAACGCACCAGAGATTGGTGGGGGGAAAAGGACTGGGTGGAGGTTAATTTCTCTTTGTTTTAAGATCCAAGGAGTTTGGATCAGTGTAGCCTCTCAGGGTAACCCAGGGAGGGGAAAGTCTGGGGGGAAAAAGAGGGGAGGGAAGGCTAATTTCTCCTTGTGTTCAGATCCAAGGGGTTTGGGTCTTGGATTCTCCAGGGAAAGGTTTGGGGGAACAGGAAGTGTGCCAAACACCATATTTTTGGCCGGTGGCAGCGTACCAAATTTAAGCTGGTAATAAAGATTAAAAGTGATCATGCAGGTCCCCACTTATTGGACGCTAAAGTTCAAAGTGGGGAAAGAACATTGATACCCCCCCAGAATGGACCTTGCCTGGGTGGACTCGCTGTGGGAAGCGCACGGAGGGTCAGAGGATGCTGAATGCTCCAAGGAGAGACCCAGGAGGTGAAGACGTGTGAGCTTCTTGCCCTAAAAACTTCTGCTCCAAGGGAGAGGAGGCTCCTCAAAGTCCTGACTGGTTTTGTGGGGAGCAGTTCCAGAGCATTGCCCATGGTCCCTGTGACAACTGGTGGGAGAGGTGGGATGTACTGCACCCCGTGAATGGCGCTGCTTGCAGTAAGTGACTGGGGAGCAGTAAAACAAAGGAGGGATAATGAGAACCAGGTGTGCTGAAGGCTCAGAGAGGGATGGTTTCAGGGAGCGGTTAACCTCTGGGAGTGTGTGACCAGCGAGAAGGACTGTTGGAGTAACAGGATCCCCCTGAGGATTGCAGCCAGCAGTCTCAGGGGCGGAGGAGCTTGCCGCTCTGCCCTGGGAGACAGGATTTTTGCAGTAGCAGGTTTCCCATGGGGATGGCAGGAGCAGTCCCAGGGGCGGAGGAGTCTGCAGCTCGACCCTGGTAAAGAGGTGGTGACCACGAGAAGGGCTGGCACACCAGGGGTTCTTCCTGGAAACCATAGGGGAGCCAAGAGCACACAGGCCTGTCAGTCCAGAGCCACTTGGGAATGGTGAAGTGATGGCCTATCACCATCTCCTTGAGAAGGACACTGTGATCCTGTGCACAACGAGGGTTACGCACGGGGAAGTTCACCAAGGCACAGTTAATCGTGAGTGGGAAGAGAAGGACACGTCTGAGGAGCAGATTCCTGACCCAGATGGGGCTACAAAAGGATCTGGGAGCAGCTGGAGCAGCAGCCAGACATCCCTGAGAGTCTGGTCTCCAACCAGACGATGGTTTTCACGATCGGGTTCCCCATCAGGGGATCGGAGACGTATGGGATGGGAGCAGAGCCTGAGAGTGCGAGAGGATCGTGAGAGCAAGAGCCTGAGAAAAGCTGCAGGAGAAGCAGCACCATCATGGACTGGGGATGGTGGAGAAGAGAGACATAGGGGGCTGCCCAAGGGTCAGTGGGGAAACACACCTGGGGTGGCAAGACCCTGGGACAGAGAGAGCTGTGGTGGTGCAGCCGCAGATGATGAGGGGCTGTGGGACCTGGGTGAAGGTCCCCAGGAGGGAGAGATGCTCCCCACCCCCCCTGCACACCGGAGAGGGAGCTCACGCTGGCTCTGAGGCTGTAACCAAAGCAAGGAGCTCGCTGCCTGCCCCCACTCGAACCGTCACTCCCCAGGCCTCTCCCACAGCTGGGGAGGGAAGCCAGCGCCCTGCCCCCGCTTGAGCGGCCACACCCCAAGCCCCTCTCAGAGCTGGGGAGGGAAGGCAACGCCCCTCCCCCGCTGGAACCGCCACTCCCTGCTCTCCTCCTAGAGCTGGGGAGGGAAGCCAGTGCCCCATGCCCGCAAGAACGGTCACTCCCCAGTCCCCTGGCAGAGCTGGGGAGGGAACCCAGTGCCCTGCCCGCACAGTAACGGTCGCTCCCCACTCCCGTCGCAGAGCTAGGAAGGAACCTAGCGCCCCACGCACCCAGGAACGGCCGCTCCCCAGTCCCCTCGCAGAGCCAGGGAGACAACCAAGTGCCCTGCCCCTGCTCGAACTGCTGCTGCCCAGTCTTCTGGCAGAGCTGGGGAGGGAACCCAGTGCCCCGCCCCTGCAGGAACGGCTGCTTCCCACTCCCCCTGCAGAGCTGGGAGGGCCCCCAGCGCCCCGCCCGCCCAGGAACGGCCGCTCCCCAGTCCCCTCGCAGAGCTGGCAGGGAACCCAGTGGCCCGCACCCGCAGGAATGGCCGCTCCCCCGTCCCCTTGCAGACCTGGAGAGGGAAGGCACCGCCCCTCCCCCGCAGGTCTGCACACAGGCCATGGCCAGGAGCGCAGCGCAGAAGCTGCTCCAGCCCTGCAGCCTGCTGGGCAGCGCAGTGGGGCTGGGGGCAGCACGGAGCAGGCAGGGCCCTGGTGGGCAGGGGGCGGAGACACAAGTGGGACGGACACACTCCTGCCAGGAGCTGCCTGATTCACCCCCTGCCCGGGAGCTGCAGGAGGGGCCCAGATCATGGCTCAGCTGCAGAGCTCGGAGCCCAGGCTGGGCCCAGGAGTGAGAGGATGGGGGAGCTGGGGGTGTAGCGGGGGTTGGAGCCGAAAATTAGTTGGAGATGGGGCTGTGCCACTTCCACTTGGTGGCAGGGGGGCCCTCTGGCTTTTTTTTTGCTCCGCCCCACACATCCCAATATTTCATCTTGCCATCTGGTCACCCTAGCCTGATATGAAGGAGGATGTCTGGACCAAAGGGCCAGGGACTAGCCTTTGCTAGAGAAAACACTGTCAAGTTTTAGCCAATTAGGACAAGTCAGCAAATACGAACAACTTCAGGTATCAGTAACTGCTACAGGTTGCAAATTCCTACATGCAGCAGTTTCTGGCACTACACCTGCACAGCTCTGCTCCCCAGCTGTGCTCGGGCTCCTGCTCTCTCCTTAGCTCTGCCCCACTCTCACCCAGGCAGTTCCAGCTCACATGGAGGATGGGACCCCCTGGCCTGGTGACTCCCTCATTACACTGCCCGGCCTGTCAGTGCAGCTAACTTGGAGCTTTGGCCTCTCCCCATTGCCCCTGGGGACTGTCAGTCTCAGGGTCCTGATTTCCCATTGATCCTTCCCCCTTCTATTGGTGCTGGGAACTAGCCAACCAACCCCCCCACACACACGCATACACTAAGTTTTAGTAAAGGGCCAAGAGCCCCCTTACAGAAGCAGCCCCATGAGGGTCACCGATATGCAGAGAAGGCAGCACAAGCTGGTCCCATGGTGTAATGGGCAGCACTCAGGACTCTGAATCCTGTAATCTGAGTTCAAATCTCAGTGGGACCTTGTGTTGGCTTGTGGTCATAAGCAGCAGGTTATATACATTTGTGGTGCTTGGGCTCCAGGAACATTCAGGGCTGGGGGCCCTGCTCCAGCAATATTTGGAGTTGGGTCTCTTCCCCTGGGCCCTGGCCCCTGCCTGGCACCCCTCCCCCTGCTGTGGTGCGTCCCTGCCTGACAAAAAGCAGCAGGGGCCTTGCTCCTGCTGCTGGAGTAGAGGGATTCTGGGCAGAACTGCTGCCCCAGAGTCCTAGTGCAGGCTGCCCTGAGCCTCTCCAACCCTGAGCTCCCTCTGAACCCTGATACTCTGCCCCAGTCCTGAGCCCCATCATGAATCCCTCATCCTCAGTCCTATGCTCCCTCCAAGAGGGTGCACTCCTTCCCACCCCCAGAGCCTGCACCTCTCACCCCTTCCTACAACCCTGCCGGAGCCAGCACCCAAACTCCATCCTAAAGTCTGCACCCCTCCTGCACTCTAATCCCCAGCCCAGGATCTGCACCCCAGACCTCCCGCCCAGAGCCTTAGGCAGGTGGGGGTGGAGTTTGGGGCAGGTTCTGGGCACCACCAAAATTTCTACAAACTTGCCACCGATGCTTATGGTAACACCCCAGAGCTTAACTTCCCTGTCTCCAGCTGTGTAAGAGTGAATCTTTCCCCTCCTGCTGGGTGACTCACACCTCCTAGAGCCAGGTCTTTGGCTGGGGTGGCCACAATGGGTTAGGGCTCTACAACTTGTTACCCTGATAGTTGGGATTCTTGCTGCTGCACCTGACGTTCACAAGCTTGGCCCTTTTGCTTCCTACCACACTTTTCCTCTGGCCCACATGGCGCTTGAAGAAAGGAGTGCCAGGGCTGGGATTAATAGTCAGGGCTTGAGCAGGAGGAAGACTCCCAGGTTGGAGCCCCACACACCTTCCCTCCTCCGGGCACCTAGAGCAGAGGCAGCCCAGCTCTGTCCGCTGGATACCTCAGCAGAGTAGGTGAGTTCATGTAAATACAGTCTGGTCCCAAAGCCTCCTCTCAACCCTTGTCATCACCAGCTGCCAGGGGAGAGCTCATTCACACCTCGCTTACAAATCATCATTTGTACCAGTGTACAACCAGTGTAAGGTTGGCCAACACTGCCGAAGCCAATGCACCGACATTGTCAGCAAACACTACAGCTGGATGAGGAAACCCGGCTTTGTCCAGATTTTCCAAACCTATTTTACTTTCTCAGGTACAAGTAGTTTTCATACGTTGTATCTGCTTTTAAAGTGTGTGTTAACGTTTCAATTTCCATGCAGATTTGCAACCAATGACAACATTGGCAGCGCTGCATGTAACTACCTGACCACTGAGGGAGGGGGTGTTGGGGAAATTCGGGGAAGGGGGTGCACAGCCCCCTGATTGGGGGGCGTATAGGGAATGCCCAGTTTCACTGAATTGAGTCTCCTACTGCAGCACCTCAGTAGGTTACATCAGAGAGGAGCTGCAGTGTCTAGGCAGTGGGATGCCTGTGCCTTTAAGAGCCCAGCCCTGGGAAGCCCATGCTGAGAGGTGCTGCCTTTGAGAGGGGAAATAAAAAAGCTCTCTGCTCCCCGCACCCATGTTTGCAAACATTGGAGTCTCAGCCCACCGGGATAACTGTTACCCCTCAGCCCCTGCCTGTGCCAGGATTTAACCCTCTGGCAGCGCCTCCCTCTGGGCTTAACTCCGGCTCCTTCCCCCTACCCTGACTTTGCCTTCAGTCCCTCTCCTAACTCTGCCTCCAGCTGCCTGACCAGTCAATTTCCATCCCCTGCTCAGACCCTGGCCACCCCATCCTCTGATTTGCCCCCCTTTGCCCCTTTTTAATCCCTGTAAAAAGTAGGGAGTGCTGGGTCCCATTCTCTGGAGGGAAGGCTGGGCGCCTGGCCCCTGCCAGCCCAATGCTCAAAGTGCCCCATGATCTTGTGAATGTTTGCTGAGTGCTGCTGGGTCACCCGAAGGGGGAGAGAGCTGTGGTTAGGAGGTGATGCAGCCAAGGGTGCCTCACCCAACACTGAGATACACCCACCTCTGGGGTGAGTTACACAAGTCAGCAAATGAATATGGAACAAGAAACACATTGAAAGGACCGAGGCAGCTGCAGGAGGTGGAGAAAACCAGAAAAAGCAGGAGCCCTGGATCCCAGCCCTGCCCCTCCCCCACTCTACCCCCTAATCTCCACTCCCCTCCCACATTTGAGGGGAGAACCAGGAGTCCTGGTCCCCAGCCTTGCCCACCCCCATATTTTTATATGGCTTCATCAAACAGCTGCCCCCACAATTGCAGGGCAGTGCCACAGGGCACACTGGGGCCTGCTTGTTTGCACAGGATGGGCAATGCCAGTGCCCCAGGATGGGGAGAGATGATGCTAAGGGAGAAGCAAGCAGTAGACAGCTCCCATGACAGAGAAAGAAATGCTAGGGGGGGTGCTGTGCTGCAAGGACTGAAGGGAGTTGGCAGGGAATGGGAGGATCTTCCCTCACACCAGGTGCGTCTGTCTCCCTCCCAATTCCTCACCAGCCCTACCCCAGCCCAGGCAAATCCAGGCCCAGCTGCCAGGGTTAAATTTGGCCTGGATT
The DNA here is from genome assembly GCF_007399415.2 of Gopherus evgoodei. Lineage (NCBI taxonomy): Eukaryota > Metazoa > Chordata > Testudines > Testudinidae > Gopherus > Gopherus evgoodei. The sequence goes on along the minus strand of NW_022060067.1, from coordinate 102,364 downwards.
CCCCAGCTGCTAGGGGTGGGGCGTGGGGCTGGGAAGCATGAGCCTCTACTGCTCCTTCCCCAGACACAGTTGCATGGGCACAGACCAAAGGAGCCTGCAGCACTGCTGCCTAGAGGAAACTGAGGCACCAGCAACTGATAGACACATCATGGCTCTCTTCATCCTCATCCTCTTTTCCATGTACAACCTGGCCAGGGGAGGGGGGGGTAAACTCAGGGCAGTTGCATAGTTAACCTGTGGAACTCCTTGCAAGAGCATGTTGTGAAGGCCAAGGCTAAAACAGGGTTCAAAAAAGAACTAGATAAGTTTACGGTGGATAGGTCCATCAAGGGCTATTAGCCAGGGTGGGCAGGGATGTTGCCTGTAGCCTCTGTTTGCCAGAAGTTGGGAATGGGCAATAGGGGATGGATCACTTGATGATTTCCTGCTCTGTTCAGTCCCTCTGGGGCACCTGGCACTGGCCACTGTCAGAAGACAGGAGGATACTGGGCTAGATGGACTTTGCGTCTTAACCGGTCTGGCCGTTCTTATGTCTCCCTTGGAGCAGCAGTGACACCCAGTGGGCAGTCAGAGTAATGCACAGAAGGTGTTTTCCTTGGCGCAGCAGTGACACCAAGTGGCCAATCAGGGTAACACACAGAGTATGTATCCCTTGGAGCAGCAGTGACACCTCGTGGTCATTCCAGGTAATGCACAGAAGGTGTTTCCCTTGATACAGCAGTGACACCCACTGGTCAGGTGGCGTAATGCACAGCGTGTGTCTGCCCTCTACGAGCAGTGACACCCACCGACCAATCACGGTAAGGCACGGAATGTTTTCCCACCAATCTGGGTAAGGCACAGAGCATGTTTCCCATGGAGCAGCAGTGACACTCAGTGACCAGCAGGGGTGGCATCAGACTCTTCTCCTTTAGTGGGGGACTGAGGCTACATCTACACTACAGGATAAATTCGAATTAGCTTAAACCGATTTTATAAAACAGATATTATAAAGTCGATTGTGAGCGTCCACACTAGGCACATGAATTCGGTGGTGTGCGTCCATGGTCCGAGGCTAGCGTCGATTTCTGGAATGGTGCACTGTGGGTAGCTACTGTAAAATAATGAGGCCAATAACATCAATTTGCATCCACACTAATCCTAATCCGATATAGTAATATCGATTTTAGCGTTACTCCTCTCGTTTTGTAGGAGTACAGAAATCGATTTAAAGAGACCTTTAAATTGATATAAAGAGCAGTGTAGTGTGGACGGGTGCAGCGTTAAATCGATTTAACGCTGTTAAAATCAGTTTAACAGTGTAGTGTAGACCAGGTCTGAGATGGGCTAGACAAAAAAAATTGGGGAGCTGTGCCCCCCATCACCTGGCCTCACCCTTCACGGGGGCCATGCCTCTGTTCCTTCTCAGTTAAAGGCCAGGCTCATCTCCTCTCCCTCCGGCTAGGGTTTACAGCAATACAAACTTTATTAAAATAAAATAGTAAACATGGTTTACTTAAAATATTCTAAATCTGTCCAAATTTTAGTACTGAATCCAAAGTTCTGTTAAAGATCCCATCAGTAACCAAAACCTAAATGAAAAATTGAAACAAAAAAAAGGCTTAATTTAAAACCCAAACATTAAGAAAAACTTTGTTTGTAAAAATAAAAACTAACAAATGCTGTAAATTAATAATTTCAACATTTTATCAAAAAAGTGTGCTACAACAGAATGATAAAATAACATCAAATAAATAAGCATGACCACTAAAACCTCCTATAAAGGAATTGAATCCTTGAATACTGGTCAAATCGTAATAAAATATGCAGAACTATGTCAAAACTAGTGTTGCAAGTCAGCCATTTGAATCCAGCAAATGTCAATTAAAAGCTGCATTCCAACTAAAAAAACCAAAACAACCCAATAAACCAAAATGGTCACAGCCTGAAACAAACCTACACAGAAACAAAATTAAAACTGTGCCAACATTGGAACAAATGATGTAAATTTCTAATTCTAACTTCTTGTGTCTCCCAAGAGGAAGGTGTTTTGCACCCCAGTAGCCAGGCTGTCACTGCAACTTTCCTTTCATTAAATAAGATTTGTACCAAATATAAATTGCCCTCCAATTTCTCTAAGAGAAATTGAAATTGTATCTTTGCACTAATATCCCAAGTGTGCAAGTCCATCCCCTCAGAGCAGCCCCACACACTGAGGCCAGGGGAGAATCCCAACTGGTTTGTGCATTTGTAATCCTGGGGCCTGAAGCTGATGAGAGAAAGGGAAATGAGCCATCTTGGAGCCTTCCGATACCACCTGCTGGGAGCACAGGGATTTGACTGAGTGACATCCTGGCTAATATTCACCTTGTTCTCCGCCAGCAGGCTGCACTGGAGAGCTTGGGAGTGACTTGACCATGGCAGCATCCTATTTACATATTGAAAGCCAGCATTTTGGGGCCAATGGGGTAAAATGTGAGTACTTTTGGGGTTGGGAACCACATAAGAAGGGATGTGGACAAACTGGAGAGAGTCCAGAAGAGGGCAATAAAAATGATTAGGGAACTGAGACACATGACTTACGAGAACCTACAGGCCATATCCTGTATGTTAAGCTAAGGCAAAGTTAGCATATGTATATTGTGACCTTTTACTCAGAGAGAAAAATCAACCTTTATCACGTTACTTAAATAGATAAGTACCCATTCCTGTCCAAGACCTTTACTTAGACCAATCAACAATGGAGAATGGCATAGGGTTTTATTCAGTGTTGTACCCACAGATTTAACAGGTACACTACAAGGTAACTTATGTGCATATGTACATGTCATCAACATGCACAAACATACTAGTCTCTGAAGTAAGCGTACTCTAACGTTTTGTGGGTGAGGAATGAAATTTGGACATAGGAGGAAGGATTTCCGGTGCTTCTGCCCTATAAAAGAGGTAACCCACCTCACTAGAGCACTTTGCTCTATCATTGTGACTTAATTCCTCCACTCTCTCTCTATGCACTATCAGTAGGCTGTACTTTTTCTTAAATTTTAAGTTTCAAGGGAACTAGGCTAAGTTCGGTTTCTCTACGTTTTTAGTCTTTGTTTATTAGGTTTTGATTTTAAGTTTAACATATTCAAGTAAACCCTAAGTAACACTAGCTTTTTCTAAGCACTGCATCTTTCATTTAAGAATTGAGAAACCTGAACTGCAAGGCTGGTCCTGTGTCTCTTACCACCAGGTTATCAAGGAAGGCTGTGAGTATATTAACCAAATCTTTGTTGCATATAATGCCATATGTATCTTTTGAATAGCAGTAATGCAAATGTAACTTTGTAAGTCAATTAAATTAAATAACATGTAAGCTAATCAATTAAATTTTCATCAAATTATCCAAATTAATATTATTAGTACACCCTAAATCAGGCTACATGGGACAGAGAGTTGGAGTGCAGAGGGATGAAGGCACTGGTTCTAGAGGTGCTGACTCTGAGGTGGGGTTCGAATGAGACATTCAGAGTGCAGTAGAGGACCCAGGGTTAGGATAGAGAATTGGGCTGTGAATGGTCTGGAATGAGGCCAAGAAAGAGAAAACTGAGATGCAAGAGAGAAATCAAGCTAGAGCAAAAACCAGAGAAGAAATATGCGATGTGAGCTGCAAAGGGGAAAAAAAACCTCTGCCTGTCCCCTCTCACCAAAGCATCTAAGAAAAAGATGAGAGACATCTCTCTCCCACTACAACAACAATTCCAGTTGACCTGGACTGAGGAAGGAAATCTTCTCCTTTGCAGCACTAGCAAACCTGGACTGAGTCATGAACACCTCCCCCCATCCAATCTGGTGTTCCTGGCCTGGGACACGGGAGGCGCTCCTCTCTCCATTTGGGACATGATGGGATAACAGAAGTGACAGGGCTTTATGGGAAATAATTATTTGCCTGATTCATGTGCAAGTCCTAGTCCTTGTTAACACAAACAAACCGTTTATCCTGCATGCTGATGCCAGTTTGGAGAGTCTGGGAGCAGTCCTGTACCAGGAAGTGGAAGGAAATGTAAATCTGTAGGCTTTGCCATCTGAGGATTGTCTGATAGCGAAACTCGCTATCCCATCCACCAGCAACAGTTCTTGGTCTTGAAATGGGCCATCACTGAGAAATTTCGAGACTGCTTGTATGATGCTCAGTTTCAGGTGTGGACAGAGAACAATCCACTGACTTATGTGTTAACAAGGACTAAGCTGGATGCTACAAGGCAGAGATGGGTGGCTACTTTTGCTAGCCATAACTTTGCATTCAATACCAATGAGTTAGTATAATAGGGAATGTGATTTATCAGGACCACCAATTCTTGGCTGGGGGGAGGATGTAAGCAGGGTTGCTATGAACCCTACCCTGCCATCTGTTGGTGATCTGTTGTAAAGGCCTTTTGAGGCTGATGTCATTTGCATGGTTCCACCCACCCCAGATTGCATGATGGGGGTGCTTGTTCAAAGGGTCATTTCGGCTGCTGTGAGATCCCCAGTCTCTTTGTTATTGGGGCAGGAGTAATGCAGTGTATTTTCCTATCCGTTTTGGATCAAGGAGAGAGTAACTGTACCTGGCATTTTTTAGCCTGAGAGCTTCATCCTCACCTGAAAAGTACTCACCCATTAAGGGGTCTGGGTTCCAAAGACCCAAACTTTGTAGGAGGCAGGAATGGATGTTTGTTTGGTTTTTGTTGGTCTGTGCTTGTGTCTGCTGGTTTTCTTTCTGCTGTCCCTGGTGTCTAAAGACAGAAGGGTGTTTGAATGTCTTTGAGTTGTTGTTAGTTCTTCAGTTGTTTGATCTTTTTTAGGGTATGTTTTGGTTCTGAGACGTAAAAGGCTGCTCTGGGTGTGGGGTGTTATGGAGTGAGGTAGCAAAGGTTGGTTGCATAGGTGGTGCATGTGCCACAAAAATTGTGCCCCCCCACACCCCAGCTCTGGTCCCAGAGTCCAGAATTTGCATAAACCCACCTGCTGACCTGTGACTAAGAATCTGGTTTCAGAGATCGTTCGTTTGTCACAAAAGCTGTGTCCCACAGCTGATGTCCCAGTGTCCAATCTGCTAAATTATCTTGCTGTCCTGAGTGGTAAGCAACATTTTTTCCAACTATGGAGTTGTTTACAACTTACAGTGTGGAAATGAGATCAAAACTCAACAGCTTATGCGTGTCTAAAAATTGTATTTAGTTATTAAAGACTTTACATCTGTGGCATAGAGTCAAATATGTGTTAGCAATGTAAAAAGCTCTGTTCTTAAACTAGAGAGATACAAAAGACATAAAACGGTGCATCTAGAAATTTCAAAAACAATCCATTGTACTAAATGCAAACATTCCTTTTTAATCTCTCTTATTTCACTATGATTTGGAACCCATGTCCCTTGCCTAATGAGTTTTATGTAGGTTCGGGTGAGTCCCAAAATCATGAACTGCTAAGTTTTGTTCTACAGTCTTTGATTCATATCAATGGAATAACTGCATCTACACCCATCTACTCTGGGCTCTCTAAAACCCACATTCCCACAATGCTCCTTGGTAACGCCACTCTACTCTATCCCTAATCCCCCTATTCCCTTCCCTTAGATCCTCCTGGACACCCCAACCCACAGTCAGGCCTCCACATACATCCCAGTCATTCACATACTGAGCCAGTTCTTCAGGGACCCCCACAGCCCACCAAACTTCTCCTTCCATGAGCCCCATGGACCTGTGGCCAGGACGGTGAGGAGGCTCCCACTTTGGCTGGGCTGGGTGTGGGTGTTAATCTTTTCCTGTCTTGTGTGTGCTGTGCTCACAAAGGCTTTTTGCTCCCTCGGGGTGGGGTGTGGTTTTGGCCGAAGATGAGGTGTTTTGGTAGCCCTGTGGATGCTGTGTGGTGTCTGGAATGGGGCGTGTGTGTTCCCATCGTGCCCCTTCCCCTCTGCCTGCAGAGCTGAGGACAGACAGGTCTGAGGAGCAGAGCAGGAGCTGTGGGAAGGAGAAGAGCAACATGAAGATGGAGTCTAAGATGAGGCCAGGTAACTTCTGTGGAGGGAGACATGCTGGACAGGGCCTAGGATTGGGGAGACAAGCAGGTGTGAGCCCCGGGCTCAGATTTCTAATTGTAGCTGTGATGGCAGAATGGGAGGAGGGTTGAAGCCAAAGACCTGGGGTGCGGGAGTAGCGAGAAGGGGAGCCTCACCACCATTGCTTTTTCTTTTCCTCTTCCTCTTGTGTTGTGTTTCATAGCAAGGGAAAAGAAGTCACGGGGAGGGAGTCCAGCCCTGAGGTGAGATGGAAAGTGATTGAGAGCAGTGACAGCGTGAATCCTGTTGATGCCAGGCAAGATCTGCCCAACTGGGGCAAGAGTAACCGTCTCTGTCGGTGAGATGTGTATCTGGTTTGGGAAGGGCTCCTGGCTCCAGGCAGGGACTTCCCATTACTTGGGTGTGGGTTTCCGGACTAGCTGTGGCTTCAGGGGAGATGATGTTGCCATTTGTGAGAGCTGATCATCTCTCTGGCCAGGAGTGGTATGTGCTCCCTAGCAGAAAGTTGGATCCATGAGGGTGACTCCCTGTTGTGAATTTCTTTCGTCCTCCTAGGTTTCTCTCTCTGTGTTGGCCAACTTTCACTCAAACTCTCTCTCTCTCCTTTCATGGACACCTGTCATGTTCAGTTGCCTGCATTCTCTTCCTCCGCTCTCCCTCCCCTAGTCTCCTATGGGCTCATCTTGGTCTATCTGTCCAAGGGCAGGGTCTCTGCCATACTGAGAAGGATGTGTCCTGCCTGCCAGGATAAGGGGATTGCTCCTCCCACCCCCTATCTTTGGGAAGACCTCATTGCTGTAACTGGGTCACAGTGTAAGTGGCCAGTCATGTCTTTGGGGCTGTGAGGTCTGAGAGTGAGAGGGTGGGCTCGCGGTCATGGCTTTGGGCAGAGGAGAAGTGGGGCTGGGATTAGAGATTGCCCTTTCACCCGCTAGCTCCATTACTGCATCACCCAAAAGCCTCACTCAGGGTCCACTATGCTTCCTTGTGCTGGGCACTGCAGGGACAATCAGAGGGACAGCAGGATGCATGAGGAAATAGATGAATGTGTGAGGCAGATGGGTGAAGGGGTGTGTGTAGCATACATTGGGGATGGATGGGGGGTTGAGGGTTGGACAGACAGTGGGACAGATGGAGAGCTGTAGGGACGGATGGTGTTGTCACAGGCTGGACTTGTGATGGGTTCAGCTCATGGCCGCTGACTCTGTCATCTCCTGTCCCCATCTGCCCATCTGACTCTGCCCCTGTCTCTCACAGGCAGCACTCAGCAGAGTCTGGCCCTGTTGTTACCCTACCCCCAGTCTCCGCCCCTTTCCCTGAGACCTCACCCCTGCATCGCCCTTCCCCCCGAGACCCCGCCCCTGCACTGCCCCACCCCCAGTCCCAGCCCCCGCCTGGCCCCTTCCCTTGAGTCCCCGCCCCTTCACCACCCATTCCCCTGAATCGCCATCCCTACAGCACCCCTTTCCCCGAGACCCTGCCCACACGCTTCCCCTTTGCCCCGAGACCCTGCCCCCACACTGCCTCCTCCCCGAAGTCCCCAATGCCACACTGCCCATTCTCCCGATTCCCTGCCCCCGCACGACCCCTTTCCCCCGAGACCGTGCTCCTGCACCACCCATTCACCTGGGACCCCACCCTTAAACCACCCATTCACCTGGGACCCCGCCCTCACATTCCCCCGAGACCCTGCCCTCCCACTGCTCCTTCTCCCGAGACCCCGCCCCTGCACTGCCCCTTCCCCTGAGGCCCCCCCTTGCACTGCCCCTTGCCCCGAGGCCCCGCCCCTGCACCATCCAGTGACCCAGGAGCAGGCCAGACCTCGGAGTGGGGAGGCAGAAACATGCTTTGCTCTGCCACAGACTTCCTGGGTGTCCTTGGGCACATCACTCAGCCTCTCTGGGCCTCAGTTCTCCCGTCTGGGAAATGGGGCTGGTGGTGCTTCCTACCCTCGCACGAGCCTGGGAGAAGAATTACCCTGTGAATTAGGAAGATGCTCGGATCCTGGAGTAACGGGGGAGGGGCGCAGGGGGAGCACACCTCCTGACCCTGGCTGGGCGCCCCCGGTCCCTCGTAGCAGGGGGCTGTGCAGGAGGGTCTCCTTGCAACCATGAGTGGGTGTCTGGTGGGTGCTGTCACCTCTGCCAGAGACCCCCTAGAATCTCACTAGCTTCCTCTGCATGCGGGGAGGGGCTCCCAGGGCTGACCGGGGGGGGCAAGAGGGGCAATTTGCCCCAAGCCCCGGGCTCTGCAGGGGCCCCCACGAGAGTTTTTCAGGGCCCCTGGAGCGGGGTCCTTCACTCGCTCAGGGGCCCCAGAAAACTCTTGCGGGGCCGGGCCCCGGAGCTTCTTCTGCTCCCGGTCTTCGCTGGTGGGGAAGTCCTTCCGCTCCGGAAGTGCAACCCAGTCTTCGGCAGTAATTCGGCAGCAGGGGGCCCTTCTGTTCAGGGACCCGCTGCCAAAGTGCCCCAAAGACCCACAGCGGGGCCCCTTGCCACCAAATTACCGCCGAAGAGCGGGCTGCACTTTGCCAGCGGGTCCCGCTTCGGCGGTAATTCACCGGTGGGGAGCCCCCGCCACGGGTCGTCGGGGCACTTCAATGGTGGGTCCCAGCATGGAAGGGCCCCCCGCCACCGAACAGGGCCGGCTCTAGACATTTCACCGTGTGGGGAGCCCCCTGCCGCTTGCCGGTCCCGCGGCTTCGTTGGACCTCCTGCAGGCGTACCTGCGGATGCTCCACCGGAGCCGCGGGACCAGCGGACCCTCCGCAGGCACGCCTGTGGGATGTCCACCAGAGCCGCCTGCCGCCAATGGCCCCAGGACCCCGGAATCCTCTGGGCGGCCCTGGGGGCTCCTACTTTCTGACTTGGGGGGGCAGATTCTGTGATGTCAGAGCCCGTGGGGGGAGGGGTTTGAATCACGAATCTGGAGTGGCAGGGCAACTCCCTCCCCCAGTCAGATTCCACTAGGGGGCTGGGCTGGGACCTCTATGGAGGGAGACCCAGGAAAAAACAGCCTCCACTATGGAACCCAGGAGTCCTGGGTCCCAGTCCCCCTGCTCTCACCTCTAGACCCACCTCTGCTCCAAGAGCCAGGGATAGAGCCCAATCCCCACCTGCTCTGACCATTAGACCCCACTCCCCTTTTAGGCTCACTGCCTCTTCTATCCATGCAGCCCACCTGTCCATCCCTTTGCTGCAGGTTTCTGGGGTGTCACCCCTGCTCTGCACTCCCTCAGTGCAACCCAAGGCCTTTCCTCCCAACAACCACATTTCCTCTCCCCACTTGTGCTGGATCATCTGCTTGCCCCTCTGCCTCTTGCGGTGCGCTGTGCGGCATGGCTGGGGATTGTGCAATGGCCCAGCACCAGGCAAGGCAGAACATAAACCACAGGCCCTGCCCAGCCCTGCCCCACCCCACTGGATCTGCCTTCCAGGTGCATCGGAGCCCAGCGCCCTGCACCTGTGCCCTCCTGCCCCACAAGGGGTGAGCTGCAGTCCCCACCATGCTCTGCAGAGAGGAGAAGGGTCAAGCCAACCAGCCCTTTTAGGATGGGGGAATCAACACCCTTTTTTCTGCACATCCACTGACCATCAGCAGGATTCCTCCTTCTCCTCCCTCCTGTGCCTCAGTGTGACTAAATCTCTGCACCTAGACAGCCGGTCCATCCACTGCACCTCAATCCCCCATGCCTGAGCCTCCCTGCCAAAGTCCTGTACCTGATTCATAGAATTAAGTCTCACATCTCTCTGGGAACTCAACTTCTTGTGCCCAGAGAGTTTCAGCCCCCGTCAGTAGATGACTTGAGTCTGAGAAACACCGTGTCCATCTTCTCTAAAGAAGTACTTGGAGAGGTTTTTCTTGTGTGACCATGTGGCCTAATGGATAAGGCATCTGACTTTGCATTAGGTGATTGAGACTTTGAGTCCCTTCGTGGTTGTGCTTCTGCAGTTTTACCATTGTGCTGAAAGTCTTGCTTCCTTTAGAGCTGGAACCTCTTCTTGGCCACTCAGACCAATGCTCTGGCTTCAGCTAGAGCCCTAGGAAGGAATAGGGGGTTGGGTGTCACAAAGGCTGGGGCATGAGCCCCAGGTGCTTCCAGTCTAGCCTTTGCTGTTCCTGACTTGCCAAAGAAACTGGGCAGCTGCCTGGGCTGGCGTGTAGAGCAGTTTCCCTCTTCCAAATGTGCGCCTGTCCCTGTACTTGAGGGGGTTGCTACATAGTGCCTTGGGAGCCTGGGTGTTTCTCTGCTTCTCGCCAGCTGGGGAAAAGCCTCTTGGGGTAAAATCTCCTGCCCTATTGCAGAAGTGAGCACTGTGAGTGGCAACAGACAGAGGCCACACCAGGGGGCTGGCCCTGCTTTCCTACCTTCTTCTGATGTTGGCCACAGAGCATCAGCAGCCGCCCCGCATGCTGGTCTGCGGGTCGCCTTCAGTGGGTGTTTGGCATGGCAGGGAGCAGGCTGGCTAGGAGTCTTTGTCGCTGTCTGCTGGCCATGCATAGGCATGGTCCTCCCCTCTCCTGAACAGCCAGACTTAGTCTGTGATTGAAAGCAGGGACACAGGAGACTCAAGACAAGAGGGTGAGAAAGACTGAGAAAGGACCTATGAAGACAGCACACACTACAGGGACACTGCCTGGTGAAGGGATGTGGAGACACCAAGTTGCCCCATTTTTCCTGGTGCCCTACGCAGCTGCGTACTGCTCCAGCGGCCAGCCCGATCCCCCGGCTGTCTGAGCCGGCCAGGAAAGCTGCCCCTGCTCTGCCTCTTCCACAAAGCCCTAACCCCTGCTCTGCCCCCATGCCGCCTCTTCCCACCCCTGCTCCACTCCATTTCCCCCCCCACTCCACCCCTTCCCCTGAGCTACGTCCCAGTGGACTGCAGGAGGGATCAGGGGCACCCTGCACTCACCGGGTGGCGGGAAGTGGAACGACCTGGCCCCAGCCTGCTCTGCTCCACCAGCTCCCAGTTGCGGCGCTGGTGAGTACTGGGGGGTGTTTTCCCCCACCGCCCAAGTTCCAAGGCTGGGAGCAGAGTGCAGCAAGCTGGGGCTGGATCACTCCACTTCCCACCGCCCCGTGAGTGTGGGGTCTGGCCTGCCCTGCAACTACAGGGTGGTGGGAAGTGGAGTGACCTGGCCCCAGCCTGCTCCGCTCTGCCAGCTCGGACTGGGGGACAGGGTGCTGTGTAGGGCACCAAAATGTCTAGGGACAATCCTGAATAGATAATTTTTCCACAGGGACCGATGGCTGTTAGAATAGAGATATTCAGGCTGCTTGTACAGGCCTAGACTTTAAGAACTTAGATGTATTTTTATCACTTAGCTAGGGACAGGGGTATAAAACAAAGAACCAAAATCCCAGTCTGCCTGTGTCTGGGCCTTCTCTCCCTAGGAGAGTCTGAGCCCTTGTTCGTAGGTGTCATAAACAGATAGTTAAGGGTTAATGTCTCTTTTACCTGTAAAGGGTTAAGAAGCTCCATAAACCTGGCTGACACCTGACCAGAGGACCAATAGGTCAGATACTATCAAATCTTGGTGGAGGGAAGTCTTCGTGCTCTTTGTTTTGGGGGTTGTTCGCTCTTGGGACTAAGAGGGACCAGACGTCCATCCAGGCTCTCCAAATCTTTCTGAATCAGTCTCTCATGTTTCAAACTTGTAAGTAATTAGCCAGGCAAGGCGTGTTAGTCTTATTTTTGTTTTCTCAACTTGTAAATGATCCTTGTTTGCTGAGAGGATTTTACCTCTGCTTGCTGTAACTTTGAACCTAAGGCTAGAGGGGTTTCCTCTGGGCTATATAAATCTGAGTACCCTGTAAAGTATTTTCCATCCTGATTTTACAGAGATGATTTTTATCTTTCTTTCTTTAATTAAAAGTTTTTTCTTTTAAGAACCGGATTGAATTTTCCTTGTTTTAAGATCCAAGGGGTCTGGACTCACCAGGGACTGGTGGGGGGAAAGGAGGGGAGATGGTTAATTTCTCCTTGTTTTAAGATCCAAGGGGTTTGGATCTGTGTTCACCAGGGAATTGGTGAAGCCTCTCAAGGCTGCCCAGGGAGGGGAATGTTTTGGGGGGACAGGGAGTGATCCAGACACTAACTTCTGGATGGTGGCAGTGTTACCAGATCTAAGCTAGTAATTAAGCTTAGAAGGGTCCATGCAGGTCCCCCACATCTGTACCCTAAAGTTCAGAATGGGGAAACAACCTGGACAGTAGGCTAAGGCCTTTGGCTAAGCAGCAGGGGCAGCCATACGCTGGGAAGTGAAGGGTCACATCCTCACCTCCCAAACCCGTCACACTGAACTAAGGTGGGGTTGGGCTGTTAGGAAGACAATCCTGTCCCAATAGTGCCCATCACCACCAGATAAAGAAACAGATCTTAAGGGAGCATCCGGTCTGGCAAGAAATCCCTTCTCAATGGTTGTGGTTGTGAAACCGTCATTTCTGTAGGGTTAATCTTTATGGCCCCCACTTTTCTGTTGTCAATCTGTCTGGTCCTCTAACTGTTTCTGTCTGCTGCAGAATTAATTTTGCTGGGTGTAAGTTAATTAGGGGAGTGGGATGTAATTGGTTAGAGAATTCTGTTACAATAGGTTAGAATTGGTTAATTACAGTCCAGTAAAATGATTGGTTAAGGTCTGGCTGAGAATATTACTGTATAAACTGGGGTCAAACAGGCAGTGGGCGGGGAAATTGGAATCATGCTTGCTAACAGGGGGTGGGAATAGGGAACGGGGAACAGGGACACAGGCAAGGCTCTGCAGTGTCGGAGCTGGGAAGGGGGATGTGGGGTAAACACTCTGCAGTGTCAGAGCTCATAGACTCATAGACTTTAAGGTCAGAAGGGACCATTATGATCGTCTAGTCCGACCTCCTGCACAACGCAGGCCACAGACTCTCACCCACCCACTCCTGTAACAAACCCCTGACCTATGTCTGAGCTATTGAAGTCCTCAACTCGTTGTTTAAAGACTTCAAGGTGCAGAGAATCCTCCAGCAAGTGACCCGTGCCCTACGCTGCAGAGAAAGGTGAAAACCCCCCAGGGTCTCTGCCAATCTGCCCTGGAGGAAAATTCCTTCCTGACCCCAAATATGGTGATCAGCTAAACCCTGAGCATGTGGGCAAGACTCACCAGCCAGCACCCAGGAAAGAATTGTCTGTAGGGATGTGGGGTAAACGCTCTGTGGTGTCAGAGCTGGGAAGGGAACACTGGGGAACAGACTCTGTCCGTGTATAGAGATCAGCCTGACTGGTGTGAAGGGCTTTGGAATCTGCTTGCTTGGAAACTAACCCCAGTAAACATCCCTTTGTCTGCGCTTCGGACTTCTGGTCTTTTGCTGCTTGCTGTCTGTGTGACAAGAGCCAGGGAAGTGGGCAGGGGAAGGGAAAGCCCTCTAACAATGGCTCCTTGCTCCTCTCCCTCCAGGCTCAGGGGTCAAGGATGGGCAGGACTCCAGGCTCTGCTTGAGGGATCCTGGCACAGGGGCTGGTGGGGGAGAAAGGATTGTAGATTCTGACCTGCACTCTGGAGAGGAGCTAATAAGTGAAGGGGCATTTTTGATTCCTACCCTGCTTCAATGTCCCCAGGGCTGGAATTCTACACTCTATAGGGCCAAAGGAGGGGGTGAAACCATTTGGCTAAGGAAAACCAGTGCTCTAGGTGAGGCTTGAACTCACAACCTCAGCATAGCTCCTCTCAGCACTGCCCTAAAAGCACTGTGCACTAACCAATTGTGCTACTGGAGCACCTGTCAATTGCTAGTCTCTCAGTCCCCTAGGTTGATAAAGGCGAGGAGTCACCCCAAAACATTCTCAGTGGGGTTAGGAGCTGGTATCAACAAGCATTGTACTCGGTGGGGTGGATTCTTCTTAAGGCTTCCAGGCACCATTTGACCCTTTTGTTCGTCCCTGTGTAATAACAGAGCTGACTGAGACTCACTGTAGAGTCTTGCTGCAGACCAACAGATCTGAAATCACTGATCACCAGGTCTGAGCATTAGTCCTGCTTTGGGACAGTGTCTCTCATCCAACAAACTGCCCAGTCTGCGCTAGCAGTGAGGCTCCCTCACTAACAGCTGAAATCAGGGAGAGCTGTGTGAAGTGCAGGGCCCCAGGGGTGCCTGAACAGGGGCGAACAACACCCCAGGACTTTTAAAAATGGGAGGTCTATGCCTTGCCACTTTGTAATGACCGTAAGGGTGAGTGAGGGTGAGGAGGGGGCCGAGAGCAGTGAGCAGGAGGAGGGGTCTTGGGGGAAGAGGCAGCGTAGGAGTGGAGGTGAGCTGGGGCAGGGGGCTGGGGGGTGCAGGGAGAGGGCTGCCCGCAGCAAGTAATGGGGGTGGGGGCACGCAGGGGAACTGCTCCCTGTCCCAGCTCACCTCTGCTCCGTCTTCTCCCCTGAGCACGCTGCCCCCGCTCTAATTCTCCTCCCCTCCCAGGCTTGCTGCACTAAACAGCTGATTAGCACCGCAAGTCTGGGAGGCGGGAGAAGTGGAGCGGCACCAGCGTGCTCAGGGGAGAAGGCAGAGCGGAGATGAGCTGGGGTGGGGAGCTGCTGCAGGGGGGGCTGCCTGGCTCTTTGCCATGGCCCCCGTCCCTGCTCCGCCGCAGCCCTGCCCCCCCGCCCCTGCACTCACTGCATGGTCCACTCCTCTGGCTCCCAGCCATGCTGCCGGCGAGTGCTGTGGGGCAGTTCCCCCCTCCCCCCAAACTTGGGAGCCAGGGGAGCAGAGCAGGCTGAGGCCCCAGGCCTGTGTGTGGGGAAGCAGAGGGGGGCTGGTCCCAGGCCTCTGTGGGGGACAGGGGGCTGGCTACTTCCTGCAGGAAGTGGAGTGACCCGGCCCCAGCCTGCTATTGCACAATCCCCAGCCATGCTGCACAGCGTGCCCCAAGAGGGAGTGGGGGGCCAAGCAGATGATCCAGCACAAGGGGGTCATTCTCGTTGGTAGCTGTCCAGTGGCAGTGAGTTCAACAGGCCTTGGCACATGCTGTGTGGGGCAGGAGGTCCTTGTATTTGGAGCAGTGGGAGTGAACTGCGTGCAGTTGTGTCTCTGAGCACAACTGTGAATGTTATGGGGTGTGTGTGTGTGTGTGGGTTATTGTGAGTGTGGCTGGGGATGTGAATGTTTCTCTCTTTGGGGGCTGGACTAACATGTCCCTCTGGGTGTGTTGTGTGTGAGTGTTCTTGGGATTGTGTGAGTCCCTTTGTGTGTGTGTGTGTGTGTGTTAGCCCAGCAACACACTGATACAGTGTCACAGACGCACACACACACAGAGCAGGGCTCAGCAGAGGGCAGCAGGGACACACACGTCTCCCCTGGGCCAGCTTGGACAATTGTCCATCACTACTTGGCACAGTGCTGGTGCCCCCACACGGGGGTGGGCAATGACCGGGCAGGGGAGGGCAGATGTGCTGGATCTGTAAAAGCAGCAAAGAGTCCTGTGGAACCTTATAGACCAACAGACGTATTGGAGCATGAGCTTTCGTGCGTGAATTCCCACTTCGTCGGCTAGATTCAGAAGGAAGCACTTTGGGAAAATCAGTCAAGGCCCTTAGCAGAGCTGGGACACAGATCCAGTGATCCCTGCATCACCCTGGGAGGGCAGTGGGGTTTAGTGGTCAGAGCAGGGAGGGGGCTGGACACCAGGACCCCTGGGTTCTATCCTTGGCTCTGGAAGTGGAGGGGGTCTAGAGCAGGTGGACTGGGATCCAACACTCCTGGGTTCCATAGGGGAGACTGTTTTTCCCTGTGCTTCCCTCCCTAGAGAGCCCAGCCCAGCCCCCTAGTGGAGACTGAGCAGGAGTGGGGGGAGTTGTTCTCCCACTTTGGAGTTATGATTCAAACTCCTCCCCCAGGGACTGTGACATCACAGAATCCACCACCCCACCCCACAATACAAAGAAAACTAGTGGGGTTAGGAGGGTTCTAGCTGCAGACACCCCTTGTCATTGCAAGAAACCCCCAAACCTACTTGCACCCACAAAACACCCTCTCAGGGTATACGCCCTCTGCTAGGACAGGACCTCTTGCTCCCACCCCTTTTCTTATCACCACAAGCTGCTCCCATGCTCAGAGGAGTTTTCATCCCCAATCCCTGCCCAGCAGCCCTCTGGCACCATTCCTGAGGGCTGCCCTGCCTCACTTTCTTCCTACCATGTTGGGAAAGACAGCTCTCATCATTAAAGGTCAGGTGGGCCAATTAGGGGCAGAAGCCCATTCTATGTTTTCCTACTGCAGAGCCCAAGCTCAGTAACTTATCCTGGGTACAAGCACTGCTGTGCTCCCAGAACACAAGCCATCCCTGCACAAAGGAGAACGAAAGGGCCTGTCAAAGCCTGGGATTGAACCAGGGACCTTTAGATCTTCAGTCTAAAACTCTCCCAACTGAGCTACTTTGGCAGCTGCATGATCAGATTTTGACCTGTTGCTTCTCTGTCTGGGATGTTTTGTCAGCAGTTGCACACAGAAAGGACAGGAAAACAAACGGCTGCTCCACACCCCCACTGGAGGAACCCGGCACCGTTAGCTGTGGTGAGTAAGAAGTGGCTGTTGGCTGACAGGGCCTGTCCCCCAGGAGCTGGAACAGCAGCTGACACCTCCCCCTCGGCTCCAGGCTGTGGGAAATGCTCATTGCCTGGCTGCATGGGCGGGTGCTGCTCCGTGCTCTGGAGAGCGTCTGTATTGCTCTGTCAACCCCCCATCTTCACTGAGCCAGTCTGGTAAGTGTCCCCTCCGGCCTGGCAGCTGAGAGTCTGTGCAGACATCAACCCCCTGCCAGCCCCACAGGCAGCAGCAGCACCAGCCCCCCCAGCACCACAGGGGCACTCAATGCACTTCCTGTGGGGAAATGGCTCCTTGGCATCCAGCTGCTAGAGTGAGAGCCAGGAGAGAGCAGTGTCTGGCTCACCGTGGGGGAGAGAAGAGACCTGATGGGTGCGGATCTCCCTCAGCCTCCCCCACAAGGCTGGTCAGTTGTATTGTCACTGTCATAGTCAGCGTTTTCCTTCAGGGCCGGGCGGGGGGGGGGGGCAGATGTGCTGGTTCTGTAAAAGCAGCAAAGAGTCCTGTGAGCAGGATCTGAAACTGCGCAGGGGAACCCTATTGGATTCTGACTCCAATGCCTTAAACACTTGGCCATCGCAGCTGTGAGTGAAAAATTTCCCCAATGCCAGAGAAACTGGTAAAGAATCACAATGACCAGGTGTGAAGTCATCTGAACTACAGAATTCCCACCACAAACCTGGCTCCCAAAGCACGGGGGGGATTTGGTGTTTGTTCTCTTTGCCTAGCCATGCGCAGTCGCACAGAGAGCGCGTTTAAAAGTCTCCCCTCCCACAGAGTGGGAATGGGAAATGATTTTCAACTTGAAGCCTGATGTAGGGTGACCAGACGTCCCAATTTTATCAGGACTGTCCTGATATTTTCTTGTTTGTCCCGCTTCCCAACCGATGTTTGGTCAGGACCCTGGGCAAACAAAAAACTTTGTCCTCTTCTCCGGCACACAGGCATAGTCTGGAGGCATACTTGCCCGCCCTCCCAACTCTACCCCCTCATTCCCCCATTGGATTCCTCCCCAAATCCTCGCCCTGGCCCTGCCAATTCCCCAAGCACACAACATTCTTCCTCCCTCCCAAGTATGCACATGGGCCATGGCCATGTCTGGGAGCACAGCGTGGAAGCTGCTCCAGCCCTGAAGCCTGCGGGGCAGCGCAGTGGGGCTGGGGGCAGTGCGGAGCAGGCAGGGCCCAGGTGGGCGGGGGGCGGAGACACACGTGGGGCGGACACGCTCCTGCCGGGAGCTGCCTGGTTCACCCCTTGCCCGGGAGCTGCAGGAGGGGCCCGGATCATGGCTCGGCTGCAGAGCTCGGAGCCCAGGCTGGGCCCAGGAGCGAGGGGATGGGAGAGCTGGGGGTGCATCAGGGGTCAGAGCCGAGAGTTGTTTGGAGATGGGGCTGTGCCACTGCCGCTTGGTGGTGGTGGTGGGGGGCCTCTGGCTTATTTTTTTGCTCCGCCCCCCGCATCCCGATATTTCATCTTTGACATCTGGTCACCCTAGCCTGATATGAAGGGCGATGTCTGGACCAAGGGGCGAGGAACTGGACTTTGCTAGAGAAACCACTGTCAAGTTTTAGTCAATTAGGACAAGTCAGCAAATAAGAACAACCTCAGGTATCAGTAACTGCTACAGGTTGCAAATTCCTACATGCAGCAGTTTCTGGCACTAGATCTGCACAGCTCTGCTTCCCAGCTCTTCTCGGTCTCCTGCTCTCTCCTTAGCTCTGCCCCACTCTCACCCAGGCAGTTCCAGCTCACATGGAGGATGGGACCCCCTGGCCTGGTGACTCCCTCATTACACTGCCCGGCCTGTCAGTGCAGCTAACTTGGAGCTTTGGCCTCTCCCCATTGTCCCTGGGGACTGTCAGTCTCAGGGTCCTGATTTCCCATTGATCCTTCCCCCTTCTATTGGTGCTGGGAACTAGCCAACCAACCCCCCCCCACACTAAGTTTTAGTAAAGGGCCAAGAGCCCCCTTACACAAGCCAGCCCCATGAGGGTCACCGATGTGCAGAGAAGGCAGTACAAGCTGCTCAGATAGTGTGATGGGCAGCACTCAGGACTCTGAATCCTGTAATTTGAGTTCAAATCTCAGTGGGATCTTGTGTTGGCTTGTGGTCATAGGCAGCAGGTTATATACATTTGTGGTGCTCGGGCTCCAGGAATATTCAGGGCTGGGGACCCTGCTCCAGCAATATTTGGAGCTGGGTCTCTTCCCCTATCCCTGTCCCCCCCTGCCACGCTGCGTCCCTGCCTGACAAAAAGCAGTGTGCGCCTGTCCTGCTGCTGGAGTACAGCGATTCTGGGCAGAACTGCTGTCTGCTTCCCCAGGGTCCTAGTGCCTGCCCACCACTAATGGCAAGGCAGTCTGCCCTGAGCTGCTCCAACCCTCATCCCTCTGCCTCTGTCCAGAGCCCCCCTCAGCCCCAGCCTTGAGCCCCCTCCTGCATCATGAATCCCTGCCCCACAGCCCTCAGCCCTGCACTCCCTACTATCCCCAAACTCCCTCCCAGAGTCTGCACCACTCACCCCTTCCTACACCCCTGCCCCAGCCTGGAGCCTGCACCCAGCACCCCTTCTGCACCCTAATCCCCAGCCCAGGATCAGCACCCCAGACCCCCTCCCAGAGCCTTAGGCAGGTGGGGGTGGAGTTTGGGGGGGCGGGTTCTGGGCACCACCAAAATTTCTACAAACGTGCCACCCATGCTTGTGGTAACACCCCAGAGCTCAACTTCCCCTGTCTCCAGCTGTGTAAGAGTGAATCTTTCCCCTCCTGCTGGGTGACTCACACCTCCTAGAGCCAGGTCTTTGGCTGGGGTGGCCACAATGGGTTAGGGCTCTAGAACTTGCTACCCTGATAGTTGGGATACTTGCTGCTGCACCTGATGTTCACAAGCTTGGCCCTTGTGCTTCCTACCACACTTTTCTTCTGGCCCACATGGTGCTTGAAGAAAGGAGTGCCAGGGCTGGGATTAATAGTCAAGTCTTGGCAGGAGGGAGGAAGAGTCCCAGGCTGGAGCCCCACACACCTTCCCTCCTCTGGGCACCTAGAGCAGAGGCAGCCCAGCTCTGTCCGCTGGATACCTCGGCAGAATAGGTGAGTTCATGTAAATACAGTCTGGTCCCAAAGCCTCCTCCCAACCCTGGTCATCAGTAGCTGTCAGGGGAGAGCTCATTCACACCTCGCTTACAAATCATCATTTGAAATTCTGAGGTTGGCCAACACTGCCCAAGCCAATGCACCGACATTGTCAGCAAACACAACAGCTGGGTGAGGAAACCCGGCTTTGTCCAGACTTTCCAAACCTATTTTACTTTCTCAGGTACAAGTAGTTTTCATACGTTGTATCTGTTTTTAAAGTATGTGTTAACGTTTCAATTTCCATTCAGATTTGCAACCAATGACAACATTGACAGCACTGCATGTAACTACCTGACCACTGCGGGAGGGGGTGTTGGGGAAATTCAGAGAAGGGGGTGCACAGCCGCCTGGCTGGGGGGCGTATAAGGAATGCCCAGTTTCACTGAATTGAGTCTCCTACTGCAGCACCTCAGTAGGTTACATCAGAGAGGAGCTGCAGTGTCTAGGCAGTGGGATGCCTGTGCCTTTAAGAGCCCAGCCCTGGGAAGCCCATGCTGAGAGGTGCTGCCTGAGAGAGGGGAAATAAAAAATCCCTCTGCTCCCACCCCATCTTTGCAAACACTGGAGTCTCAGCCCACCGGGAAAACCTGCACCCCTCAGCCCCTGCCTGTGCCAGGATTTAATCCTCTGGCAGCACCTCCCTCTGGGCTTAACTCCGGCTCCTTCCCCCCTCCCTGACTTTGTCTTCAGTCCCTCTCCTAACTCTGCCTCCAGCTGCTTGACCCCCTGACCAGTCAATTTTCATCCCCTGCTCAGACCCTGGCCACCCCCTCCTCTGATTTGCCCCCCTTTGCCCCTTTTTAATCCCTGTAAAAAGTAGGGGGTGCTGGGTCCCATTTTCTGGAGGGAGGGCTGGGCGCCTGGCCCCTGCCTGCCCAGGGCTCAAAGTGCCCCATGATCTTGTGGATGTTTACCGAGTGCTGCAGGGTCACCCGAAGGGGAAGAGAGACGCGGTTAGGAGGTGATGCAGCCAAGGGTGCCTCACCCAACACTGAGATTCAGCCACCTCTGGGGTGAGTTACACAAGTCAGCAAATGAATATGGAACAAGAAACGCACTGGAAGGACTGAGGCAGCTGCAGGAGGTGGAGAAAACCAGAAAAAGCAGGAGCCCTGGATCCCAGCCCTGTCTCTCCCCTAATCTACCCCCTAACCTCCATTCCCCTCCCACATGTTAGGGGAGAACCCAAAAGTCCTGGTCCCCAGCCTTGCCCACTCCCATATTTTGATATGGCTCCATCCAACAGCTGCCCCCACAATTCCAGAGCAGTGCCATGGGGCACACCGGGGCCTGCCTGTTTGCACAGGATGGGCAATGCCAGTGCCCCAGGATGGGGAGAGACGATGTTAAGGGAGAAGCAAGCAGTAGACAGCTCCCATGACAGAGAAAGAAGCGCTAGGGGGTGCTATGCTGCAAGGAGTGAAGGGGGTTGGCAGGGAATGGGAGGATTTTCCTTCACACCAGGTGTGTCTGTCTCCCTCCCAATTCCTCCCCAGCCCTACCCCAGCCCAGGCAAATCCCGGCCCAGCTACCAGGGTTAAATTTGGCCTGGATTCCCCAGCTGCTGGGGGTGGGGCGTGGGGCTGGGAAGAATGAGCCTCTACTCCCCCTTCCCCAGACACAGTTGCATGGGCACAGACCAAAGGAGCCTGCAGCACTGCTGCATAGAGGAAACTGAGGCACCAGCCACTGACAGATACATCATGGCTCTCCTCATCCTCATCCTCTTTTCCATATACAACCTGGCCAGGGGAGTGGGGGGATAAACTCAGGGCAGTTGCATAGTTAACCTGTGGAACTCCTTGCAAGAGGATATTGTGAAGGCCAAGAATATGACAGGGTTCAAAAAAGAACTAGATAAGTTTATGGTGGATAGATCCATCAAGGGCTGTTAGCCAGCGTGGGCAGGGATGGTGCCTGTAGCCTCTCTTTGCCAGAAGCTGGGAATGGGGAACAGGGGATGGATCACTTGATGATTCCCTGCTCTGTTCATTCCCTCTGGGGCACCTGGCACTGGCCACTGTCAGAAGACAGGAGGATACTGGGCTAGATGGACTTTGCGTCTGAACCAGTCTGGCCGTTCTTATGTCTCCCTTGGAGCAGCAGTGACACCTCCTGGTTATTCAGGGTAATGCACAGAAGCTGTTTCCCTTGATACAGCAGTGACACCCACTGGTCAGGTGGCGTAATGCACAGCATGTGTCTGCCCTCTACGAGCAGTGACACCCACGGACCAGTCACGGTACGGAACATAGTGTGTTTCCCACCAATCTGGGTAAGGCACAGAGCATGTTTCCAATGGAGCAGCAGTGACACCCAGTGACCAGCAGGGGTGGCATCAGACTCTTCTCCTTTAGTGGGGGACTGAGATGAGCTAGACAAAAAAAATTGGGGGGCTGTGCCCCCCATCACCTGGCCCCACCCTTCACGGGGGCCATGACTCTGCTCTTTCTCAGTTAAAGGCCAGGCTCATCTCCTCTCCCCCGGGCTAGGGTTTACAGCAATACAAACTTTATTAAAATAAAATAGTAAACAGGGTTTACTTTAAATATTCTAAATCTGTCCAAATTTTTAGTACTGAATCCAAAGTTCTCTTAAAGATCCCATCAGTAACCAAAACCTAAATGGAAACCAAAAATAAGGCTTAATTTAAAACCAAAACATTAAGAAAAACTTTCTTGTAAAAATAAAAACAAATGTTGTAAATTAATAATTTCAACATTTTATCAAAAAAGTGTGCTACAGCAGAATGATAAAATAACATCAAATAAATAAGCATGACCACTTAAACCTCCTATAAAGGAATTGAATCCTTGAATATTGGTCAAATCTGTATAAAATATGCAGAACTATGTCAAAACTGGTGTTGCAGGACAGCCATTCAATCCAGCAAATTTCAATTAAAAGCTCCAGTTCAACTAAAAAAACCAAAACAACCCAATAAACCAAAATGGTCACAGCCTGAAACAAACCTACACAGAAGCAAAATTAAACCTATACCAACACAGGAACAAACGATGTAAATTTCTAATTCTAATTTCTTATTTCTCCCAGGAGGAAGGTGTTTTGCACCCCAGTAACCAGGCTGTCACTGCAGCTTTCCTTTCACTAAATAAGATTTGTACCAAATATAAATTGCCCTCCAATTTCTCTAAGAGAAATTGAAATTGTATCTTTGCAC
Source organism: Gopherus evgoodei (assembly GCF_007399415.2). Taxonomy (NCBI): domain Eukaryota; kingdom Metazoa; phylum Chordata; order Testudines; family Testudinidae; genus Gopherus; species Gopherus evgoodei. The sequence goes on along the minus strand of NW_022060067.1, from coordinate 79,465 downwards.
TAATATCCCAAGTGTGCAAGTCCATCCCCTCAGAGCAGCCCCACACCCTGAGGCCAGGGGAGAATCCCAGCTGGTTTGTGCATTTGTAACCCTGGGGCCTGAAGCTGATGAGAGAAAGGGAAGTGAGCCATCTTGGAGCTTTCCGATACCACCTGCGGGGAGCACAGGGAATTGACTGAGCGACGTCCTGGCTGATTTTCACCTTGTTCTCCACCAGCAGAATCCACTGGAGAGCTCAGGAATGACTTGACCATGGCAGCACCCTATTTACATATTAAAAGCTGGCATTTTGGGGCCAATGGGGTGAAATGTCAGTACTTTTGGGGTTGGGACCCACATGAGAAGGGATGTGGACAAACTGAAGAGAGTCCAGCAGAGGGCAATAAAAATGATTAGGGGACTGAGACACATGACTTACGAGAACCTACAGGCCATATCCTGTATGTTAAGCTAAGGCAAAGTTAGCATATCTATATTGTGACCATTTACTCAGAGAGGAAAATCGACCTTTATCATGTTACTTAAATAGATAAGTACCCATGCCTGTCCAAGACCTTTACCTAGACTAATCGGCAATGGAGAATGGCATAGGGTTTTTTTCAGTCTTGTACCGAGAGATTTAACAGGTACACTACAAGGTAACTTATGTGCATATGTACATGTCATCAACAAGCACAAACATACTAGCCTATGAAGTAAACATACCCTAATGTTTTGTGGGTGAGGAATGAAATTTGGGCATAGGAGGAAGGATTTCCAGCCCTTGTGCCATATAAAAGAGGTAACCTACCTCGCTAGAGCACTTTGCTCTATCATTCTGACTTACTTCCTCCACTCTCTCTCTATGTACTATCAGCAGGCTGTACTTGTTCTTAATTTTAAGTTTCAAGGGAACTAGGCAAAGATCCGTTTCCCTAAGTTTTTAGTCTTTTTTAGGTTTTGATTTTAAGTTTAACATATTCAAGTAAACCCTAAGTAAGGCCACGTCCACACTACAGAGTAAAATCAAAATTAATAAAATTGATTTTATAAAACAGGTTTTATAAAATCGATTTTACGTGTCCACACTAGGGCACATTACTTCGGTGGTGTGCATCCATGGTCCCAGGCTACTATCGATTTCTGGAGCAGTGCACTCTGGGTAGCTCAGTAAAAGAATGGGACCAATAACTTCGATTTCCATCCACATTAACCCTAAATCGATATAGTAATATCAATTTTAGGGTTACTCCTCTCGTTGAGTAGGAGTACAGAAAATGATTTTAAGACCCCTTAAAATCGATTTTAAGTGCCTTGTAGTGTGGACGGGTACAGTGTTAAATCGATTTAACGCTGCTTAAATCGATTTAACGCTGTAGTGTGGACCAGGCCTAACACTAGCTTTTTCTAAGCACTGCATCTTTCACTTAAGAATTGAGAAACCTGAACTGCAGGACTGGTCCTGTGTCTCTTACCACCAGATTATCAAGGAAGGCTGTGAGTATATTAACCAAAACTTTGTTGCATATAATGCCATATGCATCTTTTGAATAGCAGTAATGCAAATGTAACTTTGTAACTTAATTAAATTAAATTAAATGTAAGCTAATAAATTAAATTTTCATCAAATTATCCAAATTAATATTATTAGTACACCCTAAATCAGGCTACATGGGACAGAAAGTTGGAGTGCAGAGGGATGAAGGCACTGGTTCTAGAGGTGCTGACTCTGAGGTGGGGTTAGAATGAGACATTCAGGGAGCAGTAGAGAACTCAGGGTTAGGATAGAGAATTGGGCTGTGAATGCTCAGGAATGAGACCAGGAAAGAGAAAATTGAGATGCAAGAGAGAAATCAAGCTAGAGCAAAAAGCAGAGAAAAAGTGTGTGATTTGAGCTGCAGAGGTAAGAAAAAACCTCTGCCTGTCCCCTCTTACCAAAGCATCTAAGAACCAGATGAGAGACATTTCTCCCCCACTGCAACAATTCGAGTTGACCTAGACTGAGAAAGGAAATCTTCTCCTTTGCAGCACTGGCAGACCTGGACTGAGTCATGAACACCTCATCCCCTCCCATAACCCCCTCTAATTTGGTGTTCCTGGCCTGGGACACAGGAGGGGCTCCTCTCTTCTCCATTTGGGACATGGCGGGATGAGAGAAGTGACAGGGCTTTATGGGAAATAATTATTTGCCTGATTCATGTGCAAGCCCTAGTCCTTGTTAACCCAAACAAACAGTTTATCCTGCATGCTGATGCCAGTTTGGAGAGTCTGGGAGCAGTCCCATACCAGGAAGTGGAAGGAAATGTAAATCTGTAGGCTTTGCCAGCTGAGGACTGTCTGATAGCGAAACTCACTATCCCATCCACCAGCAGCAGTTCTTGGTATTGAAATGGGCAATCACTGAGAAATTTTGAGACTACTTGTGTTGTGCTCAGTTTCAGGTGTGGACAGAGAACAATCCACTGACTTATGTGTTAACAAGGACTAAGCTGGATGCTACAAGGCAGAGGTGGGTGGCTTCTTTTGCTAGCCATAACTTCGCATTCAATACCAATGAGTTGGTATAATAGGGAATGTGATTTATCAGGACCACCAATTCTTGGCTGGGGAGGATGTAAGCAGGGTGAGAATGAACTCTACCCTGACATCTGTTGGTGATCTGTTGTAAAGGCCTTTTGAGGCTGATGTCATTTGCATGGTTCCACCCACCCCAGATTGCATGATAGGGGTGCCTGTCCAAAGGGTCATTTCGGCTGCTGTGGGATACCCAGTCTCTTTCTTATTAGGGCAGGGGTAATAAAGTGCAGTTATTCTGGTGATATAAATCAAGGACAGTAGAACGGTACTTAGCAGTTCATGATTTCGGGACTCACCCGAACCTACATAAATCTCGTTAGGCAAGGGACCTGGGTTCCAAAGCATAGTGAAATAAGAGAAATTGAAAAAGAATGTTTGTTTTTACTAGCACAGATTTCTTGTAAAATCTCTAAAGTCAAATTTTAGGTTCTATGTATCTGTTTAGTTTAAAAATAGAGTTTTTATAGTTCTAATACATATTTGCACCTAAATGCAGTTTTCAGACATACATGAACTGCTGGGCTAGCATCTCATTTCCACACTAAAAGTTGTAAACAACTCCATAGATGGGTAAAATGCTCCTTATGACTCAAACGTGGGTCAATCCATCCCCATCATCCTATCTGCTTGTTATACTCCACACCTGGACATAGCCCTCACATGGACAACATACCCTTCTAACTCAGCGTCTGTATGCTTACCTTTTACCCCCAGTCTGGGCTATTGCAGATTATGTATTCCTTAGGCCACCCGCTCTTAAACCGAACTTTGCAGCCCCTGGGTAATCTGTATGTTCTCCCCTGATCACCAGAAACTTCTGCGCCTAAATGCTGTACCGTACACTTTTTTTCTTTGAATGTCATCTTAATAAAATGTTGACATTTGTTTGAGATCCCGGCTCCTGTTCCTTTGCAAGGCATGTGTGTTTGCTCTGGGTTATAGTCTGCTAAAACAGCGAGGGAGGCCAATTGAGCCAGAGGCGCTTGCCTGCTGCAGACACGGATCCAAGGCTGAACCTCGTCCCCCACAAGCTGAAGGCTTAACTGAGAACAGTTAAGAAGTGCTCCCGTCTCCGGCACTCAGCTACCCAGCTCCCAGTGGGGTCCAAACCCCAACTAGATCCCTTTTACCCTGTAGATGCTGTAAAATCCTGTGACCAGGGCAGCTGCCTAGCAACCTGCGCATCTGCTTGCCAGTGCAAGAGCGCGAAAGGCACTAATCCGGATAGTGTTGGCTGGGTGGCAGGGCTATCAAAAGCCAGCAGAGTGGTGCAGTGGAAGCGTGCTGGGCCTATAACCCAGAAGTCAGTGGATCAAAGCCATCCTCTGGTACATGTGTGCTTGTTTCTTTTCTCTCTGGGCCTTCCAGAGAGGCGGTGACCAGCAGAGCAGCAAGAGGTGGCTGAGGTGGCGGCCTGCCAGAGAGCTCCCTGGCACCTCTGGCTGCCTGGGCTGAAGGCAAGAGGGAGGTGTGGGCGTGGCAAGAGCCTCCTGTCCCAGAATGAGGCTGCAGTGCTTCCTGGTCCCCTTTTCCCACCCACCCCAGGGGGCTGTGGGAGAACACAAGGGAGGCTCTCGGAGCACTAGGCAGCGCTGTGCAGCTGTCAGGGGAAAGAGCCGAGGCTCCCGACTCGACCTGCCATTGACTGGCATGGCTCTGCGCGCTGTCAGCCGGGGCGGGCCAGGCTGTGCACGTGACTCAGGCTTGGGCAGCATGGCCGCTCTTTCCTGACAAGGCATGAGGCAGGCCAAGAGCTTTGCACAGCCTACGGGGAAGCGGGAGGGAGGGGTCTTTGAGCCGGCGTGTCTCCTCTGCTTCTCCCTTGCCACTTGGGCAGAGGTGGGAAGGGAGCAATATGTTCCCGGCTGAAAGTTTTTGTGCTCGGCCTCGAGGATTAAGCCTGAGCCTCCGGCACGGCTGCTGGGAGACGGGTTGCTGAATGGCATCCAGCACGCTCTTTGGGCCACCAGCTGAAAGCAGTGAGGCCAAGAGGCAGCAAAATGGGACTTTTGAGGCTCCTCGCAGAAGCAAGGTAGCAGCACGGACTTATCACCATCCCCAGGTGGGCTCGAACCACCATCCTTTCAGTTAATAGCCAAATGTGCTGACCCATTGCGCCACAGAGACAAGGATGGGCAAGGTTGTATGGAGCTCAAAAGTCGGGAATCAGCTCAGGGTACGCTCTAGCATATGCATGCAGCTCTTAGACAAGCAACAGCAAGGAACTGGACTGGCATGCAGTGAAAGTTCTGTGGGAAGGAGCTGAAAAGAGCACTGGGGCTGCTGTACAGTGCTTACATATACTTTCTTTGGCCTGTTTTGCTGGAAGAGTTAGCAGGGCGAAATTTTTAGTCACAGGTCAGCAGGCGGGTTTATACAAATCCTGGACTCTGGGACCAGAGCTGGGGTTGGAGGTGGGGGGGCCCAATTTTTGTGGCACATGCACCACCTCTGCAACACCAACTTTTGCTACCTCACTCCATAACACCACACACACACAGAGCAGCCTTTTACCTCTCAGGAACCAAAACGTACCCTGAAAGAGATCGAATAGCATAAGCTTAAGGCAAACAACTGCAGCACTAACAACAACAAAGAGATCGAATTGCATAACCCTAACCCTAAGGCTGTGGGGCTCCTCATGGTTGTGTGTTCCACGCTTTAATCTCACCCACCATGTATCAAGTGTGAGTTTCTCAGGCACTAGAATAGCCTTAACATGGAGTCATATACATTGTCCTTAGGCATCCTGACATTATTTTGCCACCCAAGTGTAGTAGAAGCTGCAAACTCTGTATGTCCTTTAGAGCTAACCCTAGCCAAACAGCCAGGATCCCTTGCTTATGCTTAGAAGGTGTGCGGTCTCCCTGAAGTCCAAGCAGCATCTGGGGTGGGGACAACAGATTCTTCCTGACAGAGATTTTTCTTCCATTCCCCCAGAGCTCAAGCCGATGGGGGCAAGTGTTTGTGTAGGTCTTTGCCTCCTCGTGGGTGTGTTAGGGGGAGCAATCATCCAGGTCTTTTGTCCATGGATGATCCCC